>NC_090177.1:32712567-33012567 GCF_024679245.1 Pseudorasbora parva
TAAAATATGTATATAATTTATTACATAGCGATGTAACTAGGTAATCTATCCTAATATATTCTGTTAAAGTCGGCATGAAACGGAAGTTGAGATCATCTTTTTCTCCTTATTGTGATGTATATCCGAATGAAACGGCCTCTGAAATTAGGAAAAATGTAGGGTGGGGCTTGATTTCGTCCTTCGGGAATTGATTGGATTGTTGGGAGTTGGGCGTTGCTAAAAAAACGGAGGCAGATTTGAATGCCCTCAGCGACTGTCTGAAGGTACGTTCACATCAAACGCGAATTAAGCGTCAAAATTGCGTCTAGTTTGACGCGTGAACATTTTGAATCCATTCGCGCGTCCGCAGCTAATTGGACGCGCGTAGAAATCGAGCATTTGAAGCGAAATAGATGCGTGTTAAAGGCGCTCCAGGTGAAATATATGAAGCATTAACAGCCACACTTTTAGTTTAGCCAACGCACTACCTGGATTATCTTTACTGCATGTATATTTAAATAAAATATAAAGTTATGAAACTTCACTTTGCCCTCAGTCAAAATTATTTGGTAGGCAACAATAGAATAATTGGACCAAAGATCGCCCATTAGATGTACACAAGACAAAGTATATGTCATGTTTTAACCTCTACATAGACATCCGAGCCAGCGGCAAACGCCAGAAGGACTGGCCGAGGAAAGGCTACTCTCGCTGGGGTTAATGAGCGCTAAGCACCCGGAGATCGCCAGGATCTCACAACTCCAAAAACGCAAGAGTGTTCTTTTTAAATAGGCTCATATGCTCTGTCTATGAGTAAAACATTCTAGGTAAACCACATATTTTAGCTTTAAACAACTACATTATCAACTGAAAAGCATTAAAACTACATTTAGTGACAAAATATCAGTATTTTTTAATTATATGCAGGGTTTCTCATCACGTGGCAGCAGCAAGCAGGCTCCTCATTGGTTAACGCGGCGCAAATTGACGGCAAAGTTCAAATTTTTCAACTCGGGCGTAGACGCGAAGTCGCTTCAAACGCGTGAATGCACAAAAAGCACCACTCGCGCGTATCGCACAAGACGCTCAATTCGCTTCAAATTCGCGTTATTCCCGCGAACTGGACGCGTGAATGAGGTGGAATCGCGTCCATCGCGCCACACGAAGCGCGTCTATCGCGCCGCATGACCTCCAGACGCACGTCAACGCGCCTTTCCATTGACTTAACATGTAAATCATTCGCTCCAGGCGCTCTATTCGCGTTTGGTGTGAACGTACCTTGAGAGGCACAGAAACGAGATGACAGCCCCACCCTCGCGCTATAGCACATGACCGGGAGAGAAGTGAAGTCGTTTCAAGGGGGAATGGGAGGTTAATGTATTTAATTAAAGATTATAAGGGTAAATACATTTTTTTTTTATTAATGAAGTGCTCAGATAAATCTATTATAGTAAACACTAAAATATTACATATACAAATACGAACTGTAAAATTTAATTTCATGCCGTCTTTAATAAAAAAAAAAAAAAATTAAGTGAACTTTTATTTTGATGGGTTTGCCGTGAAAACCTTGGAGTGTCTGTGTTCATATGACGACAGTTTTCTCAAATGAAACGGCAAATTCTCATGAAATGAGGTTTATGCGTTCAGCTGGTCATCCAGCGCCATGAATTCCATAATTTTCTTCGTAAATGCATTCATGCTTTGGTCTTTTCGCTGCTTAAATACCAAGGAAAGATAGGAGAGGCTGATGACCTGTGGCTGGCTCTGAGCTCTGGCTAGCTTTAGCAGTTTTCCCTTTACTAACTTACCTTCTAAAAACTGGGCATGTTCCACGTGGTGATGGAGTTAAGTGTCTAATTAGGTTTGTAGGTTTGTAAAGTTTCACAAATGGCATAATTAGTGTCATCTTCGCTCACAGTAAAAAACTTTCATGCCAATGACATGTTTGCATGCAGCTGTGAGCACGAACGCATCGCAGCTGTGACGTCAACGTTCACAGCCGCATGTAGGGATCGGCACAAAATCGGCGACACGTGTGACTGATCAGCCGATCGCCGATCAGGGCAGATCATGCAGAAAATCGGCCAATTCCAATCCCTGGCCGATCAATCGGTGCATCTGTTGCCAATAACTATGATATTTAAAGCACAGAATATCGGCATTGTGTTAATTAAGGCCGTGGCAATATACCGGTATTGGCGATAACTACAATATTTAAAATGAATAGGACTTTAATGATAACATGACATGTAAATACCCCAGTGTCCCGAGTCGACTGGAGCCGTGTTTTGTTTTTCTCTCTCTCCCCATTACACACTGTTGCAGCCACAAAATTGTTCAGCTTTGTTTTTAATGTAAAATTAGTTATAATTCGTTTTGTTTCTTTATTAAGTTAATTTAGGGGAAACAATGTGGAGTATTTTTTGTTTAAATTAAAGTTTTGTTTTGTTTTTTAAAGTAACAAGCAAGCGGCCAGTGAGCCGACAGTGAGTTAACCACGTTTGAACAATTTAGCCCCCCAAATCAACACTGGACTTGTCTTTCCTATAATAAAATCTATAGATATAAAACACCTAAAGCTTGTCTAGATAACAAGTTGCTAGTACAGTAACAATAGGAAACACCTAGTACCATACAAAACTAAATGGTGTGTCTAATGACAAAGGTTAATATTATTTTGTATTACAAAATACAACCGTAGATACTTTGGTTACAGATCATTCACTTGATCCTTCTAGCAAACGTCACCTTTTCCACCAAATAAGTTAAAACGATAGTCATTTGACAAGGCTATTAATTTAGTATATATATATATATATATTTATTTTTGCATGCTTGTATTTTTTGCATGCTTGTATTTCAGAGTACGTCACAGTCACTGCGTAGCCTACATTGCTTAAACATGCAATATCGTTGACAAAAAAAGACGAGTCTAAAATCATTGGTTTTGGTTTTGTCTGAGGGAAAGATTCCAGTAATTTAATTGTCAGATTTCAGTAATTTAAATCCCCCAAACAGAGCTTTTCTGTGAAAAGAACCCATATACTATCCAGTGTTTTACCAAAACATGTCCAATCTGGCAACCATATGCATGCAAGCACTCTCTCGCGGGCGGATGATCTGAAAACAGCAATAAACAAGTAAGCTGCATTTTATCAATCTCCATTTGAGATATTCTGCTTAAAGTGTCATTCAGTCGGTCTGTGTTCTGTCAGGACTCACTGAACTGCTGTGAGCTGCTGAAATAAGCCAATCAGAGCAGAGCTTAACATTAATATTCATGACTCTTCCAAAGAAGGCAAAAACAGAGCATTACATCCTAGGGTTTATTTTATTTTAATTTATAGGGTTGTAAATGGACCTGTAAAACTGTATCTGGACAATTTTGCCCTTAAATAAGCCACATACCCTCTATGTAGATATCAGAGAACAATTTAACATATTGTTTCAACTCATTCTAGGACACCTTTAATGGATTGATAGAACAAAAAATTATCTCATATAATAAACATAATTTAACAACATGACATAACATAACATAACATAACATAACATAACATAACATAACATAACATAACATAACATAACATAACATAACATAACATAACATAACATAACATAACATAATATAATATAATATAATACCTGGAGCTGGAGCTGGAGCCAAACACTGAAGTCCACATCCATTGCTGCAGCATATCTCATTCTTGGCACAGTTACTGTCATCAGCACACGGCACAAAACGTATCCGGGCACACTCGTCTGCTGTATAACGCATGCTTGGACACTCTCCTGGATTTACTGACAGACACATGACAGAGAAAACCTTTTTTTAAATGTATTTATTTTTTAAGTTGTATCTATATATTATTGGAATATGTTATACAAGAAATAACCATTTCAGTCTTTTTACTTTAAAATTTCATGTCTTATTTGTCATGGGATTTAACCAATCAGATTTAAGCATTTAACAACAATATAATATAATATAATATAATATAATATAATATAATATAATATAATATAATATAATATAATATAATATAATACCTGTGGCTGGAGCAATACACTGAGTTCCACATCCATTGCTGCAGCATTTCGCATTCTTGGCACAGTCACTGTCATCGGCACACGACACAAAACTTAACCGGGAACACTCGTCTGCTGTATAACGTCTGCCTGGACACACTCCTGGATTTACTGTTATACAGACACATGACAGAGAAAACATATCACTGAATGCTGAATATCTTTCACTGTAAAAAAAAGTTTAATATTTTGTAAGTTGTACCTATATTTTATTGGAATATGTTTTACAAAAATAACAATTTCAGTCTGTCTACTTTAAATTTCATGTTTTATTTGTTGTGGGGTTTCAACCAATCAGATTCAAGCATTCAACAGCAATATAATATAATATAATATAATATAATATAATATAATATAATATAATATAATATAATATAATATAATATAATATAATATAATACCTATAGCTGGAGCCATACACTGAGGTCCACATCCATTGCTGCAGCATTTCTCATTCATGGCACAGTCACTGTCATCGACACACGACACAAAACGTATCCGGGCACACTCGTCTGCTGTATAACGTTTGTTTGGACACTCTCCTGGATTTACTGTTATACAGACACATGACAGAGAAAACATATCACTGAATGCTGAATGAATTTCACTGTAAAAAAAGTTTTTTTTGTAAGTTGTACCTATATATTATTGGAATTTATTACACGGCTCTGTGAAATACTTGATTCTGATTGGTCAATAGAATCAGAAGGCTCTATTAACCCATCGGAGCCGTGTGGAGCACGTTATTTGACGGACAGCTGCATTTTTTAGTTGTTTCCAAAAAACAACTTCAACGAGTGCTTGAATTAAAGTTAGCCTGGACTTTATGTATTCTAGGGGTGTCGCAATATACCGGCATTGAGATGCACCGATTCCATTTTTTTTTGTTAGCGAGAACGGCCGATACCGATTTTTGCCGATTCCGATTTTCTTTCTATATACAAACAAAAATCCACTTTTTCTTCAAAGCTAATTTTTTTTTAATTATAAAATAAATTAGTAAACATTACATTAGAATCTTCTCTCACTTAAACAACCCTCAAAAAATATGTGTTCTGTGCCAGGATAATCAGTTATTCAGTGAAAATCAGTTGCTTTATGAAACAAAACATTATAAATGGACCTTTTTTCTCTTTTTTACTTGTCTTACAAAAGTCAAAAGATCCTATGAATGAACAAAACTGAAGTGTACAATACTCCTCCAAATAATAGTTCAGTAATTGGGTAATAAATGTTGCCAGCTAGGGATGTCATGGTACCAAAATTCCAGTAGTTGTTACCAATACCATAACATTTGTGGTACTCTGTACCAATTTCAGTACCACAGCTAAATGTTTTTTAAATATATTTTTTATTTAACCATTAAAAAAAAGTATTATGTTTATTATTTATGATGATAATCATTATAAGTAAATAATACATAAACATTTAAAGGCTGTATGCTATATAAAAGTAAACCTTGTTTATAAAAAAAGAAAAATAATCAACCATCTAGGCATAATTATTATTATTGCTAGTGACATTCATATGTAAAATATGTATATAATTTATTACATAGCGATGTAACTAGGTAATCTATCCTAATATATTCTGTTAAAGTCGGCATGAAACGGAAGTTGAGATCATCTTTTTCTCCTTATTATGATGTATATCCGAATGAAACGGCCTCTGAAATTAGGAAAAATGTAGGGTGGGGCTTGATTTCGTCCTTCGGGAATTGATTGGATTGTTGGGAGTTGGGCGTTGCTAAAAAAATGGAGGCAGATTTGAATGCCCTCAGCGACTGTCTGAAGGTACGTTCACATCAAACGAGAATTAAGCGTCAAAATTGCGTCTAGTTTGATGCGTGAACATTTTGAATCCATTCGCGCGTCCGCAGCTAATTGGACGCGCGTAGAAATCGAGCATTTGAAGCGAAATAGATGCGTGTTAAAGGCGCTCCAGGTGAAATATATGAAGCATTAACAGCCACACTTTTAGTTTAGCCAACGCACTACCTGGATTATCTTTACTGCATGTATATTTAAATAAAATATAAAGTTATGAAACTTCACTTTGCCCTCAGTCAAAATTATTTGGTAGGCAACAATAGAATAATTGGACCAAAGATCGCCCATTAGATGTACACAAGACAAAGTATATGTCATGTTTTAACCTCTACATAGACATCCGAGCCAGCGGCAAACGCCAGAAGGACTGGCCGAGGAAAGGCTACTCTCGCTGGGGTTAATGAGTAGGGTTGGGCATCGAGAACCGGTTCCAACTTGGAACCGTTTAAAAAATAACGATTCCATTGGAATCGTTTAGAAAATTTATTTTCGGTTCCGATCTTCGATTCCAAGCGCGCAAGTTTTGGTTTCCATGGCCACCTGATTTCCGGTGCTTGCGCGCCCGCGCCCGGTAAGCGGCTCTGAAGTGTGGATTTATTTCACTTTTAAAAGCCTGGGTCGGCACAGTGCAACTAGTGTTGTCAAAAATATCGATACTGAAATATCTGAAAAGATACGATAGCCTGCTCAGCCTACACAATCCATCCCAGCTGCTCTCCTCTCCTCTCCTCTCTGACCGACAGCGAGTTGACACGTAGCCGCATATTCTCATTCAGCCGGTTAACCTCTGAACACGACAGACGCGCGTTCTGCTGGACTTTTCATTAGGACAGCGTGTTAGTGTTAGTGTGTGTGATCGGTCTGAATTTCGCGCGGGATTGCACATAATTTTACGAATCCCCGCAGATTTCAAGCTCACATCTGAAGCGCACACACACACATAGCCTACCGTAATAAAGCCGCCCCTGACATACAAGTGCAAATATTCGCTTCTTTTTCCAGCTTATTATTGGTCAAATACACTCAAACTAATTCTCAGTGCACATTTTGAACAGTATGTAAGCACAGTCTGAAACAAGCAATTCTTAAAGGGACAGCAGTCATTTGTTATTCAAAGTCAAACTACAAAAAGACAAACGATCACACTGCTCTTGACTGATCAACGTGTGTAACTTTAATGGTTTTATATGAAACTATTTAATTTTTTGCAAAAACATTATCCAATGTTATTTTAAATTTATTTAGCCACTTTGCGTTTTTTTATTCAGTTTCTTACCTGAATGTTAGACCTACCTGAAAAAATAAAGCAGTCTATTTCATTTATATCTTTTATTCTATTGTATTTATTTGTGCTATTTTTTGTAATATGTATCTTTGTTTATTCAATTTACCATTCAAAATCAACTTACTTGTGCTGTGTGTAAACTATTGCAACACAATTACCCCGTTGTAAAAAATACATTGAGTTAACAAATATTTGTGAGATAATTTTAATAGTAATTGATCAATGTTTATATATGAGAAAAAGCTTAAAAGCTTTATCATATAAAGTGATCTCTTCAGAAGAAATGTTTGATTGCCTAGACTTTCAAAAGACAGACCAAAAAAAAAAATTATATAAAATATATCTAATTGACAGTATATGCAGCGTTTTTCCCCCATTGTATTGAAAATAGCATTGAATATCGATGTGACATGTTTTGACTCCACCCCTCAAAGAATCGGAATCGAGAATCGAAAAGAACCGGAATCGAAATTAAGAATCGGAATCGAAATCAGAATCGTTCAAATCAAAACGATGCCCAACCCTATTAATGAGCGCTAAGCACCCGGAGATCGCCTGGATCTCACAACTCCAAAAACGCAAGAGTGTTCTTTTTAAATAGGCTCATATGCTCTGTCTATGAGTAAAACATTCTAGGTAAACCACATATTTTAGCTTTAAACAACTACATTATCAACTGAAAAGCATTAAAACTACATTTAGTGACAAAATATCAGTATTTTTTAATTATATGCAGGGTTTCTCATCACGTGGCAGCAGCAAGCAGGCTCCTCATTGGTTAACGCGGCGCAAATTGACGGCAAAGTTCAAATTTTTCAACTCGGGCGTAGACGCGAAGTCGCTTCAAACGCGTGAATGCACAAAAAGCACCACTCGCGCGTATCGCACAAGACGCTCAATTCGCTTCAAATTCGCGTTATTCCCGCGAACTGGACGCGTGAATGAGGTGGAATCGCGTCCATCGCGCCGCACGAAGCGCGTCTATCGCGCCGCATGACCTCCAGACGCACGTCAACGCGCCTTTCCATTGACTTAACATGGAAATCATTCGCTCCAGGCGCTCTATTCGCGTTTGGTGTGAACGTACCTTAAGAGGCACAGAAACGAGATGACAGCCCCACCCTCGCGCCAGAGCACATGACCGGGAGAGAAGTGAAGTCGTTTCAAGGGGGAATGGGAGGTTAATGTATTTAATTAAAGATTATAAGGGTAAATACATTTTTTTTTTTATTAATGAAGTGCTCAGATAAATCTATTATAGTAAACACTAAAATATTACATATACAAATACGAACTGTAAAATTTAATTTCATGCCGTCTTTAAAAAAAAAAAAAAATTTAAGTGAACTTTTATTTTGATGGGTTTGCCGTGAAAACCTTGGAGTGTCTGTGTTCATATGACGACAGTTTTCTCAAATGAAACGGCAAATTCTCATGAAATGAGGTTTATGCGTTCAGCTGGTCATCCAGCGCCATGAATTCCATAATTTTCTTCGTAAATGCATTCATGCTTTGGTCTTTTCGCTGCTTAAATACCAAGGAAAGATAGGAGAGGCTGATGACCTGTGGCTGGCTCTGAGCACTGGCTAGCTTTAGCAGTTTTCCCTTTACTAACTTACCTTCTAAAAACTGGGCATGTTCCACGTGGTGATGGAGTTAAGTGTCTAATTAGGTTTGTAGGTTTGTAAAGTTTCACAAATGGCATAATTAGTGTCATCTTCGCTCACAGTAAAAAACTTTCATGCCAATGACATGTTTGCATGCAGCTGTGAGCACGAACGCATCGCAGCTGTGACGTCAACGTTCACAGCCGCATGTAGGGATCGGCACAAAATCGGCGACACGTGTGACTGATCAGCCGATCGCCGATCAGGGCAGATCATGCAGAAAATCGGCCAATTCCAATCCCTGGCCGATCAATCGGTGCATCTGTTGCCAATAACTATGATATTTAAAGCACAGAATATCGGCATTGTGTTAATTAAGGCCGTGGCAATATACCGGTATTGGCGATAACTACAATATTTAAAATGAATAGGACTTTAATGATAACATGACATGTAAATACCCCAGTGTCCCGAGTCGACTGGAGCCGTGTTTTGTTTTTCTCTCTCTCCCCATTACACACTGTTGCAGCCACAAAATTGTTCAGCTTTGTTTTTAATGTAAAATTAGTTATAATTTGTTTTGTTTCTTTATTAAGTTAATTTAGGGGAAACAATGTGGAGTATTTTTTGTTTAAATTAAAGTTTTGTTTTGTTTTTTAAAGTAACAAGCAAGCGGCCAGTGAGCCGACAGTGAGTTAACCACGTTTGAACAATTTAGCCCCCCAAATCAACACTGGACTTGTCTTTCCTATAATAAAATCTATAGATATAAAACACCTAAAGCTTGTCTAGATAACAAGTTGCTAGTACAGTAACAATAGGAACCACCTAGTACCATACAAAACTAAATGGTGTGTCTAATGACAAAGGTTAATATTATTTTGTATTACAAAATACAACCGTAGATACTTTGGTTACAGATCATTCACTTGATCCTTCTAGCAAACGTTACCTTTTCCACCAAATAAGTTAAAACGATAGTCATTTGACAAGGCTATTAATTTAGTATATATATATATATATTTATTTTTGCATGCTTGTATTTTTTGCATGCTTGTATTTCAGAGTACGTCACAGTCACTGCGTAGCCTACATTGCTTAAACATGCAATATCGTTGTCAAAAAAAGACGAGTCTAAAATCATTGGTTTTGGTTTTGTCTGAGGGAAAGATTCCAGTAATTTAATTGTCAGATTTCAGTAATTTAAATCCCCCAAACAGAGCTTTTCTGTGAAAAGAACCCATATACTATCCAGTGTTTTACCAAAACATGTCCAATCTGGCAACCATATGCATGCAAGCACTCTCTCGCGGGCGGATGATCTGAAAACAGCAATAAACAAGTAAGCTGCATTTTATCAATCTCCATTTGAGATGTTCTGCTTAAAGTGTCATTCAGTCGGTCTGTGTTCTGTCAGGACTCACTGAACTGCTGTGAGCTGCTGAAATAAGCCAATCAGAGCAGAGCTTAACATTAATATTCATGACTCTTCCAAAGAAGGCAAAAACAGAGCATTACATCCTAGGGTTTATTTTATTTTAATTTATAGGGTTGTAAATGGACCTGTAAAACTGTATCTGGACAATTTTGGCCCTTAAATAAGCCACATACCCTCTATGTAGATATCAGAGAACAATTTAACATATTGTTTCAACTCATTCTAGGACACCTTTAATGGATTGATAGAACAAAAAATTATCTCATATAATAAACATAATTTAACAACATAACATAACATAACATAACATAACATAACATAACATAACATAACATAACATAACATAACATAACATAACATATAACATAACATAACATAATATAATATAATACCTGGAGCTGGAGCTGGAGCCAAACACTGAAGTCCACATCCATTGCTGCAGCATATCTCATTCTTGGCACAGTTACTGTCATCAGCACACGGCACAAAACGTATCCGGGCACACTCGTCTGCTGTATAACGCATGCTTGGACACTCTCCTGGATTTACTGACAGACACATGACAGAGAAAACCTTTTTTTAAATGTATTTATTTTTTAAGTTGTATCTACATATTATTGGAATATGTTATACAAGAAATAACCATTTCAGTATTTTTACTTTAAAATTTCATGTCTTATTTGTCATGGGATTTAACCAATCAGATTTAAGCATTTAACAACAATATTATATAATAATATAATATAATATAATATAATATAATATAATATAATATAATAATATAATATAATATAATATAATATAATATAATATAATATAATATAATATAATATAATATAATATAATATAATATAATATAATATAATATAATACCTGTAGCTGGAGCTATACACTGAGTTCCACATCCATTGCTGCAGCATTTCGCATTCTTGGCACAGTCACTGTCATCGACACACGACACAAAACTTAACCGGGAACACTCGTCTGCTGTATAACGTCTGCCTGGACACACTCCTGGATTTACTGTTATACAGACACATGACAGAGAAAACATATCACTGAATGCTGAATATCTTTCACTGTAAAAAAAAGTTTAATATTTTGTAAGTTGTACCTATATTTTATTGGAATATGTTTTACAAAAATAACAATTTCAGTCTGTCTACTTTAAATTTCATGTTTTATTTGTTGTGGGGTTTCAACCAATCAGATTCAAGCATTCAACAGCAATATAATATAATATAATATAATATAATATAATATAATATAATATAATATAATATAATATAATATAATATAATATAATATAATATAATACCTATAGCTGGAGCCATACACTGAGGTCCACATCCATTGCTGCAGCATTTCTCATTCATGGCACAGTCACTGTCATCGACACACGACACAAAACGTGTCCGGGCACACTCGTCTGCTGTATAACGTTTGTTTGGACACTCTCCTGGATTTACTGTTATACACACACATGACAGAGAAAACATATCACTGAATGCTGAATGAATTTCACTGTAAAAAAAGTTTTTTTTGTAAGTTGTACCTATATATTATTGGAATTTATTACACGGCTCTGTGAAATACTTGATCCTGATTGGTCAATAGAATCAGAAGGCTCTATTAACCCATCGGAGCCATGTGGAGCACGTTATTTGACGGACAGCTGCATTTTTTATGGACTCCAAAAAACAACTTCAACGAGTGCTTGAATTAAAGTTAGCCTGGACTTTATGTATTCTAGGGGTGTCGCAATATACCGGTATTGAGATGCACCGATTCCATTTTTTTTTGTTAGCGAGAACGGCCGATACCGATTTTTGCCGATTCCGATTTTCTTTCTAAGAACGTTGAAGGCATATACAAACAAAAATCCACTTTTTCTTCAAAGCTAATTTTTTTTTTTATTATAAAATAAATTAGTAAACATTACATTAGGATCTTCTCTCACTTAAACAACCCTCAAAAAATATGTGTTCTGTGCCAGGATAATCAGTTATTCAGTGAAAATCAGTTGCTTTATGAAACAAAACATTATAAATGGACCTTTTTTCTCTTTTTTACTTGTCTTACAAAAGTCAAAAGATCCTATGAATGAACAAAACTGAAGTGTACAATACTCCTCCAAATAATAGTTCAGTAATTGGGTAATAAATGTTGCCAGCTAGGGATGTCATGGTACCAAAATTCCAGTAGTTGTTACCAATACCATAACATTTGTGGTACTCTGTACCAATTTCAGTACCACAGCTAAATGTTTTTTAAATATATTTTTTATTTAACCATTAAAAAAAAGTATTATGTTTATTATTTATGATGATAATCATTATAAGTAAATAATACATAAACATTTAAAGGCTGTATGCTATATAAAAGTAAACCTTGTTTATAAAAAAAGAAAAATAATCAACCATCTAGGCATAATTATTATTATTGCTAGTGACATTCATATGTAAAATATGTATATAATTTATTACATAGCGATGTAACTAGGTAATCTATCCTAATATATTCTGTTAAAGTCGGCATGAAACGGAAGTTGAGATCATCTTTTTCTCCTTATTGTGATGTATATCCGAATGAAACGGCCTCTGAAATTAGGAAAAATGTTGGGTGGGGCTTGATTTCGTCCTTCGGGAATTGATTGGATTGTTGGGAGTTGGGCGTTGCTAAAAAAATGGAGGCAGATTTGAATGCCCTCAGCGACTGTCTGAAGGTACGTTCACATCAAACGCGAATTAAGCGTCAAAATTGCGTCTAGTTTGACGCGTGAACATTTTGAATCCATTCGCGCGTCCGCAGCTAATTGGACGCGCGTAGAAATCGAGCATTTGAAGCGAAATAGATGCGTGTTAAAGGCGCTCCAGGTGAAATATATGAAGCATTAACAGCCACACTTTTAGTTTAGCCAACGCACTACCTGGATTATCTTTACTGCATGTATATTTAAATAAAATATAAAGTTATGAAACTTCACTTTGCCCTCAGTCAAAATTATTTGGTAGGCAACAATAGAATAATTGGACCAAAGATCGCCCATTAGATGTACACAAGACAAAGTATATGTCATGTTTTAACCTCTACATAGACATCCGAGCCAGCGGCAAACGCCAGAAGGACTGGCCGAGGAAAGGCTACTCTCGCTGGGGTTAATGAGCGCTAAGCACCCGGAGATCGCCTGGATCTCACAACTCCAAAAACGCAAGAGTGTTCTTTTTAAATAGGCTCATATGCTCTGTCTATGAGTAAAACATTCTAGGTAAACCACATATTTTAGCTTTAAACAACTACATTATCAACTGAAAAGCATTAAAACTACATTTAGTGACAAAATATCAGTATTTTTTAATTATATGCAGGGTTTCTCATCACGTGGCAGCAGCAAGCAGGATCCTCATTGGTTAACGCGGCGCAAATTGACGGCAAAGTTCAAATTTTTCAACTCGGGCGTAGACGCGAAGTCGCTTCAAACGCGTGAATGCACAAAAAGCACCACTCGCGCGTATCGCAAAAGACGCTCAATTCGCTTCAAATTCGCGTTATTCCCACGAACTGGACGCGTGAATGAGGTGGAATCGCGTCCATCGCGCCACACGAAGCGCGTCTATCGCGCCGCATGACCTCCAGACGCACGTCAACTAGGAATGGGACGATACACTTAAACTCACGATACGATTCACCTCGATATACCAGGGTTACGATACGATACGTCATGATACGATATCAAATTTTTTTATTTTTTTTCAAATCTGTGATTTTTTTTACCACCAAAGTAATGTACTTAAACGAAAGGTAGGATTTTTCTCTTTTTTTGCATTTTGGTTCTATGTTGTTTAAAAAAAAAGAAGAATTTTTAGAAGTCCGCGACCACATCTTAAACAGGGGTGCCAATAATTGTGGAGGGTACTGTAGGGATGTCAACCGATTAAAATATTGAATCGCAATTAACTCCATGATTGTCATGAGTTAACTCGATTTTAAATCGCACCTTTTTAGCAATTGTAAATGTATCTTAAATGTAGTTTAAATTAGGTTTTTAATACTCTAATCAACATAGGTATGGACAAATATGCATGCTTTATGGAAATGTACATTTATTATTAGTGAAACCATACTTATTCAATAATAATCAATACAGTATGAAGACTAGACATATCAAAGGTCATAGATATGTTTATCTAAGAAATTGTTCTCTTAAGCCTAAACTTAAAAATAATGAGTAAGTAACTGTTAGTGATTTCTCTCATTTTAAGAATATAAAGGGAGTTTTTACACTGGCAGTTTAATTCAGAACAGGGCAAAGTTCGTATGAAAAATTGTTAATGTGTACCAGTGAGCGAACCAGAACCACACCATACCTGGAGGAGGTCCATATTACACGAGTAGGAATATAGTGCGGCCCCTTTAAGAGACCCGCATTTCCTGTTGAACTAACTGCCGGTATTTTGCGCGTGCGCGCCGAACTGGGCCGCGATCATAGACAGTAAAAGAAATGGACGGAGCGTTCCCATTGACGTCAACGGCGAAAGAATGAAGTCAACCTAGGGGCACTCACTTCCTGATGGCTGAGCGAACTGCGCAGGCTCAGACTGAGCTTGAGGACGTAGATGTGACGTGAGCCTCCTGTCTGACAGCTGTGAGTCTTCTAGTAGATGTGGAAAGCGAAATCTGAGTCACGTTGTTTAAATATTTTCTCCCGTTGCTTTTGGCTCACTATGAGCTTCTCCCCATTCTTCCCCCTTGACTTTATCAGACTAGTCTCCAGGACATGTCTCCACGTCCCCCCGACTATCTCATAGACAGTAAAAGATTGCCTGCGAGCGTCTCCTCAGGTCTATACGGTAATTTCTCAACTGTGCGACAGGGTCGCGTTGGTTATGACGCAATCATTAGCCTATTTTTACAAAAACAGCTTCTGCGGGGCGATAGTGTAAGATACAAGGTAATGGAGCCTTTTATACATTGTCGTGTTTCTTTAGAAATAAACAATGGACAAATGGAGTCTTTAAACGCCTCAGATGTAAAGTTATTCACTGTCAAAGTGACTCAAAAATGAATGGGAGTCAATGGGATGCTAACAGCAGGTGATGGCTTGGTTAGCAATGGCAGCCCCTAGGGGTGGAACGCTTTCCGAGCGCTAGATTACCCCCTTGGCCGCGATTCACGTGGACAGTGTGAAGAACACGGACTCGGGAGCGCGCTTGTGCAGGAAAGTAACCTGTGCATTCGTTTTAGCCGATTGTAATGTATTTAGTTCAATAAAACAGGTGTACTGTAAGCGGTGATGGTGTTAATGATTTACCTCAGACATGAGCGAGAGTGAGCTGCAGTGCATCGCGCTTAGGCTGCAGAGAATGTGCTCAGTGAAAAAACGCCCTTTTCTTTCTGGAGTCTAATAAAAGTTAAACAGAAAATATGGTAGTTTATGTAGGCAATAACTGCATTTTTGGTTAAGAATATTAATGCTAATGTCAACCCTTTTCTTTCCCCATTAATGTTTGCTGCTGCACCCCACCTTCATTCTACGCAAATCATGCAGCAGTGCCATCTATCTTTATTTCGCGATACATTTTTTTCGACCTCGATGCGTTTCGTCACGTTTTGTATCGCGATATTTTGTCAAACGATATTTCGTCCCATCCCTAACGTCAACGTGCCTTTCCATTGACTTAACATGGAAATCATTCGCTCCAGGCGCTCTATTCGCGTTTGGTGTGAACGTACCTTGGGAGGCACAGAAACGAGATGACATAACATAACATAATATAATACCTGGAGCTGGAGCTGGAGCCAAACACTGAAGTCCACATCCATTGCTGCAGCATATCTCATTCTTGGCACAGTCACTGTCATCAGCACACGGCACAAAACGTATCCGGGCACACTCGTCTGCTGTATAACGCATGCTTGGACACTCTCCTGGATTTACTGACAGACACATGACAGAGAAAACCTTCTTTTTTTAAATGTATTTATTTTTTAAGTTGTATCTACATATTATTGGAATATGTTATACAAGAAATAACCTTTTCAGTCTTTTTACTTTAAAATTTCATGTCTTATTTGTCATGGGATTTAACCAATCAGATTTAAGCATTTAACAACAATATAATATAATATAATATAATATAATATAATTAATATAATATAATATAATATAATATAATATAATATAATATAATATAATATAATATAATATAATATAATATAATATAATATAATACCTGTGGCTGGAGCAATACACTGAGTTCCACATCCATTGCTGCAGCATTTCGCATTCTTGGCACAGTCACTGTCATCGACACACGACACAAAACTTAACCGGGAACACTCGTCTGCTGTATAACGTCTGCCTGGACACACTCCTGGATTTACTGTTATACAGACACATGACAGAGAAAACATATCACTGAATGCTGAATATCTTTCACTGTAAAAAAAGTTTAATATTTTGTAAGTTGTACCTATATTTTATTGGAATATGTTTTACAAAAATAACAATTTCAGTCTTTCTACTTTAAATTTCATGTTTTATTTGTTGTGGGGTTTCAACCAATCAGATTCAAGCATTCAACAGCAATATAATATAATATAATATAATATAATATAATATAATATAATATAATATAATATAATATAATATAATATAATATAATATAATATAATATAATATAATACCTATAGCTGGAGCCATACACTGAGGTCCACATCCATTGCTGCAGCATATCTCATTCTTGGCACAGTCACTGTCATCGACACACGACACAAAACGTATCCGGGCACACTCGTCTGCTGTATAACGTTTGTTTGGACACTCTCCTGGATTTACTGTTATACAGACACATGACAGAGAAAACATATCACTGAATGCTGAATGAATTTCACTGTAAAAAAAGTTTTTTTTGTAAGTTGTACCTATATATTATTGGAATTTATTACACGGCTCTGTGAAATACTTGATTCTGATTGGTCAATAGAATCAGAAGGCTCTATTAACCCATCGGAGCCGTGTGGAGCACGTTATTTGACGGAGAGCTGCATTTTTTATGGACTCCAAAAAACAACTTCAACGAGTGCTTGAATTAAAGTTAGCCTGGACTTTATGTATTCTAGGGGTGTCACAATATACCGGTATTGAGATGCACCGATTCCATTTTTTTTTGTTAGCGAGAACGGCCGATTCCGATTTTTGCCGATTACGATTTTCTTTCTAAGAACGTTGAAGGCATATACAAACAAAAATCCACTTTTTCTTCAAAGCTAATTTTTTTTTAAATTATAAAATAAATTAGTAAACATTACATTAGGATCTTCTCTCACTTAAACAACCCTCAAAAAATATGTGTTCTGTGCCAGGATAATCAGTTATTCAGTGAAAATCAGTTGCTTTATGAAACAAAACATTATAAATGGACCTTTTTTCTCTTTTTTACTTGTCTTACAAAAGTCAAAAGATCCTATGAATGAACAAAACTGAAGTGTACAATACTCCTCCAAATAATAGTTCAGTAATTGGGTAATAAATGTTGCCAGCTAGGGATGTCATGGTACCAAAATTCCAGTAGTTGTTACCAATACCATAACATTTGTGGTACTCTGTACCAATTTCAGTACCACAGCTAAATGTTTTTTAAATATATTTTTTATTTAACCATTAAAAAAAAGTATTATGTTTATTATTTATGATGATAATCATTATAAGTAAATAATACATAAACATTTAAAGGCTGTATGCTATATAAAAGTAAACCTTGTTTATAAAAAAAGAAAAATAATCAACCATCCAGGCATAATTATTATTATTGCTAGTGACATTCATATGTAAAATATGTATATAATTTATTACATAGCGATGTAACTAGGTAATCTATCCTAATATATTCTGTTAAAGTCGGCATGAAACGGAAGTTGAGATCATCTTTTTCTCCTTATTATGATGTATATCCGAATGAAACGGCCTCTGAAATTAGGAAAAATGTAGGGTGGGGCTTGATTTCGTCCTTCGGGAATTGATTGGATTGTTGGGAGTTGGGCGTTGCTAAAAAAACGGAGGCAGATTTGAATGCCCTCAGCGACTGTCTGAAGGTACGTTCACATCAAACGAGAATTAAGCGTCAAAATTGCGTCTAGTTTGACGCGTGAACATTTTGAATCCATTCGCGCGTCCGCAGCTAATTGGACGCGCGTAGAAATCGAGCATTTGAAGCGAAATAGATGCGTGTTAAAGGCGCTCCAGGTGAAATATATGAAGCATTAACAGCCACACTTTTAGTTTAGCCAACGCACTACCTGGATTATCTTCACTGCATGTATATTTAAATAAAATATAAAGTTATGAAACTTCACTTTGCCCTCAGTCAAAATTATTTGGTAGGCAACAATAGAATAATTGGACCAAAGATCGCCCATTAGATGTACACAAGACAAAGTATATGTCATGTTTTAACCTCTACATAGACATCCGAGCCAGCGGCAAACGCCAGAAGGACTGGCCGAGGAAAGGCTACTCTCGCTGGGGTTAATGAGCGCTAAGCACCCGGAGATCGCCTGGATCTCACAACTCCAAAAACGCAAGAGTGTTCTTTTTAAATAGGCTCATATGCTCTGTCTATGAGTAAAACATTCTAGGTAAACCACATATTTTAGCTTTAAACAACTACATTATCAACTGAAAAGCATTAAAACTACATTTAGTGACAAAATATCAGTATTTTTTAATTATATGCAGGGATTCTCATCACGTGGCAGCAGCAAGCAGGCTCCTCATTGGTTAACGCGGCGCAAATTGACGGCAAAGTTCAAATTTTTCAACTCGGGCGTAGACGCGAAGTCGCTTCAAACGCGTGAATGCACAAAAAGCACCACTCGCGCGTATCGCACAAGACGCTCAATTCGCTTCACATTCGCGTTATTCCCGCGAACTGGACGCGTGAATGAGGTGGAATCGCGTCCATCGCGCCACACGAAGCGCGTCTATCGCGCCGCATGACCTCCAGAAGCACGTCAACGCGCCTTTCCATTGACTTAACATGGAAATCATTCGCTCCAGGCGCTCTATTCGCGTTTGGTGTGAACGTACCTTGAGAGGCACAGAAACGAGATGACAGCCCCACCCTCGCGCCATAGCACATGACCGGGAGAGAAGTGAAGTCATTTCAAGGGGGAATGGGAGGTTAATGTATTTAATTAAAGATTATAAGGGTAAATACCAGGGATGGAAATTAGCACCCGCCACCAGCCAAATGCGGGTGATTTTGCGTTGTGGCGGGTTAACTCGCTTCACCTACCGGCCACCGTGGCGGGTAAATAAAAATAGCAAACTGTTTCCCCTCTTTATAAACTGTGTTCAGTGCATGCGAGTGCGGCCGCACTATGTATGTCCGAATATGACCAGTCGTTTTCGCCGTCATTACCCGGATGTAGTGCCAGAAGACGCGAATAATAACCATACTCGCGCGCACTGAGAGAAGATCAGTCACTGTCATCCGGAAGCGCGCACCCGTCTCACAGCGCGCAAATATTGAGTTCTCTTTCAAGTCTTGTGCTTAAACGGACAAACTCACACAAAAAGTATGCCAACATGTTCATCTTGATGAGAATTCTAGCAGACATAGTCTGAATATGCCTTAAGTGAACTTTATACAGTCGTGAAAGATGACGCATATCCCTCTATTAGGTCTTAAAGGGGCAGTAGCTTTTACTGCTCTGTTCAATGTTAAACAAACGATAAGAACATCACTCACTGCTCTTGATTGAATAGCTTTTGTAAGTTTAATAAGGAATAATCTTTCATTTAAACAGTTAAATATGCAGTTATTTTACATTTGATTACTTTATTACATTTCGGCAGGCTAGTAGACCTGTACATTATTATTTAATGTACACATGAGTGAGATCAAGTTAAACATTTTACTTTGAATTTTATTTTATACTGTTTGATGTTGCAATGTGCTAAATAAATATTTGCATAATTTGTAATTGATTTATTATTTGAAACTTTAATATTAATTAATGCAATTGCAATGCCTTGATTTTTAGTAAAGTTACACAGTCATAGCATTAGCCATAAATGCAATGGATAATTGGCATAATTTCTTTTAGTGCTTCGGTTTCAGCCAATAATTTTTATTTCGATGCATCCCTACTGACAATGTTCTGCTCCGTATGTCGTCAACACGCTTCAGAAGATGCCAAAACTAATAGTTTCATTGTTGGTACTAAAAACCTAAAACTGGAAGCCATAAAAGAATCATCCAAATGCCACATCCAGGTAAAAAAAAAAGAAAAAAAGAGAGAACATAGAGCCCTACTCATTTAATGAAATGTATATCAGTTCATGGTTTGTGTGTGTATAAGAGTGAAAAAATGTCAGTATTTCATTGAGATTTGAGATTAAATAAACAGCTTAAGTATTGTAGAGCTTGTAGTATTAATTTTCACGTGCAGTTACACATTGTCGGTTAAAAACAAGAAAGTGGCTGGTAAAAACGTTGAGTGGCTGGTAGATTTTGAAATCCACCAGCCACAGTGGCCGGTGGACAAAAAAGTTAATTTCCATCCCTGGTAAATACATTTTTTTTTTATTAATGAAGTGCTCAGATAAATCTATTATAGTAAACACTAAAATATTACATATACAAATACGAACTTTAAAATTTAATTTCATGCCGTCTTTAATAAAAAAAAAAAAAAATAAAGTGAACTTTTATTTTGATGGGTTTGCCGTGAAAACCTTGGAGTGTCTGTGTTCATATGACGACAGTTTTCTCAAATGAAACGGCAAATTCTCATGAAATGAGGTTTATGCGTTCAGCTGGTCATCCAGCGCCATGAATTCCATAATTTTCTTCGTAAATGCATTCATGCTTTGGTCTTTTCGCTGCTTAAATACCAAGGAAAGATAGGAGAGGCTGATGACCTGTGGCTGGCTCTGAGCTCTGGCTAGCTTTAGCAGTTTTCCCTTTACTAACTTACCTTCTAAAAACTGGGCATGTTCCACGTGGTGATGGAGTTAAGTGTCTAATTAGGTTTGTAGGTTTGTAAAGTTTCACAAATGGCATAATTAGTGTCATCTTCGCTCACAGTAAAAAACTTTCATGCCAATGACATGTTTGCATGCAGCTGTGAGCACGAACGCATCGCAGCTGTGACGTCAACGTTCACAGCCGCATGTAGGGATCGGCACAAAATCGGCGACACGTGTGACTGATCAGCCGATCGCCGATCAGGGCAGATCATGCAGAAAATCGGCCAATTCCAATCCCTGGCCGATCAATCGGTGCATCTGTTGCCAATAACTATGATATTTAAAGCACAGAATATCGGCATTGTGTTAATTAAGGCCGTGGCAATATAACGGTATTGGCGATAACTACAATATTTAAAATGAATAGGACTTTAATGATAACATGACATGTAAATACCCCAGTGTCCCGAGTCGACTGGAGCCGTGTTTTGTTTTTCTCTCTCTCCCCATTACACACTGTTGCAGCCACAAAATTGTTCAGCTTTGTTTTTAATGTAAAATTAGTTATAATTTGTTTTGTTTCTTTATTAAGTTAATTTAGGGGAAACAATGTGGAGTATTTTTTGTTTAAATTAAAGTTTTGTTTTGTTTTTTAAAGTAACAAGCAAGCGGCCAGTGAGCCGACAGTGAGTTAACCACGTTTGAACAATTTAGCCCCCCAAATCAACACTGGACTTGTCTTTCCTATAATAAAATCTATAGATATAAAACACCTAAAGCTTGTCTAGATAACAAGTTGCTAGTACAGTAACAATAGGAAACACCTAGTACCATAGTACCAAAACTAAATGGTGTGTCTAATGACAAAGGTTAATATTATTTTGTATTACAAAATACAACCGTAGATACTTTGGTTACAGATCATTCACTTGATCCTTCTAGCAAACGTCACCTTTTCCACCAAATAAGTTAAAACGATAGTCATTTGACAAGGCTATTAATTTAGTATATATATATATATATATATATTTATTTTTGCATGCTTGTATTTTTTGCATGCTTGTATTTCAGAGTACGTCACAGTCACTGCGTAGCCTACATTGCTTAAACATGCAATATCGTTGACAAAAAAAGACGAGTCTAAAATCATTGGTTTTGGTTTTGTCTGAGGGAAAGATTCCAGTAATTTAATTGTCAGATTTCAGTAATTTAAATCCCCCAAACAGAGCTTTTCTGTGAAAAGAACCCATATACTATCCAGTGTTTTACCAAAACATGTCCAATCTGGCAACCATATGCATGCAAGCACTCTCTCGCGGGCGGATGATCTGAAAACAGCAATAAACAAGTAAGCTGCATTTTATCAATCTCCATTTGAGATATTCTGCTTAAAGTGTCATTCAGTCGGTCTGTGTTCTGTCAGGACTCACTGAACTGCTGTGAGCTGCTGAAATAAGCCAATCAGAGCAGAGCTTAACATTAATATTCATGACTCTTCCAAAGAAGGCAAAAACAGAGCATTACATCCTAGGGTTTATTTTATTTTAATTTATAGGGTTGTAAATGGACCTGTAAAACTGTATCTGGACAATTTTGCCCTTAAATAAGCCACATACCCTCTATGTAGATATCAGAGAACAATTTAACATATTGTTTCAACTCATTCTAGGACACCTTTAATGGATTGATAGAACAAAAAATTATCTCATATAATAAACATAATTTAACAACATAACATAACATAACATAACATAACATAACATAACATAACATAACATAACATAACATAACATATAACATAACATAACATAATATAATATAATACCTGGAGCTGGAGCTGGAGCCAAACACTGAAGTCCACATCCATTGCTGCAGCATATCTCATTCTTGGCACAGTTACTGTCATCAGCACACGGCACAAAACGTATCCGGGCACACTCGTCTGCTGTATAACGCATGCTTGGACACTCTCCTGGATTTACTGACAGACACATGACAGAGAAAACCTTCTTTTTTTAAATGTATTTATTTTTTAAGTTGTATCTACATATTATTGGAATATGTTATACAAGAAATAACCATTTCAGTCTTTTTACTTTAAAATTTCATGTCTTATTTGTCATGGGATTTAACCAATCAGATTTAAGCATTTAACAACAATATAATATAATATAATATAATATAATATAATATAATATAATATAATATAATATAACATAACATAACATAACATAACATAACATAACATAACATAATATAATATAATATAATATAATATAATATAATATAATATAATATAATATAATATAATATAATACCTGTAGCTGGAGCTATACACTGAGTTCCACATCCATTGCTGCAGCATTTCGCATTCTTGGCACAGTCACTGTCATCGGCACACGACACAAAACTTAACCGGGAACACTCGTCTGCTGTATAACGTCTGCCTGGACACACTCCTGGATTTACTGTTATACAGACACATGACAGAGAAAACATATCACTGAATGCTGAATATCTTTCACTGTAAAAAAAGTTTAATATTTTGTAAGTTGTACCTATATTTTATTGGAATATGTTTTACAAAAATAACAATTTCAGTTTTATTTGTTGTGGGGTTTCAACCAATCAGATTCAAGCATTCAACAGCAATATAATATAATATAATATAATATAATATAATATAATATAATATAATATAATATAATATAATATAATATAATATAATATAATATAATATAATATAATATAATAAAATATAATATAATATAATACCTATAGCTGGAGCCATACACTGAGGTCCACATCCATTGCTGCAGCATTTCTCATTGTTGGCACAGTCACCGTCAACGACACACGACACAAAACGTGTCCGGGCACACTCGTCTGCTGTATAACGTTTGTTTGGACACTCTCCTGGATTTACTGTTATACAGACACATGACAGAGAAAACAAGAAAACATTTATGCAAAAATGTCTGTTTTGTCGAGTACCCTTGAGAGCACAGTCTTAAATTAGTTAAATGAAGTCAAAAATAGTTTCACGTGCTGATCATACTTCAATCCAAATTCCCACACAAACATATTATGTATTCTAGGGGTGTCGCAATATACCGTTATTGGCAATAACCATGATATTCAACGCGAAATATATCGACAGCGTGTTAATTTGGAGTGTGGCAATATACTGGTATTGGCGATAACCACAATATTTAAAATAAATAGGACTTTTATGATAACATGACACGTAAATACTCCAGTGTCCCGAGTCGACTGAAGCCTCTTTTTCTTTTTCTCCATAGATATAAAACACCTAAAGCTTATCACAATGTTAGTTTAAATGTGTACGATCACCACCACAGTAAAAGCACATTATTGAGAAGCTGAGACTAGCTGATGCTGCTCGAAACGGCACTCTTAAACGAAACGGGCTACACAATCTAAACTAATAAACAAAATATGATAAAATAAAACATGCAGTATGGCATTTTTTTGATGTAAAAACCATACTAACAATATAAGTACACTCGGGGAAACATTACAAAATAATTTGTAGAAATCTAGTTCATGACTCCTTTAAGAAAAAATGAATTTCATTGAGACATCAGTAGTGGTATTTGTAGTGATACTGGCCTTCATTAATAAAAAGATAACATTAAACAAATATTTTAAATATTAGATACTGTCTTTATGAAATTTCTACATTTATTTGGAGATTAAATGTGAAATTATTACAATATAATAATATATAAAGAACTTAAATGTTAGGTGGGAATAAATACCGAAAAATGTGTGATTTAATTAGTTTTTTTTTAATGGATTGACAGAAACAAAAAAGTATATCATAGGGCTGGGCGATATACGATATATATCTCGATATCTTTACAGGAAAAATCCCCCCCTAAAAACTACAGCAAAAACAAATATGCCAAATATCATAAAGTCATAATATTTTTATTGAAGTGCAAAGAGGTAGTCAGTTCATGTAGGAACAATGTGCTTTTGACATAAAATAAATACTCCCTGATTACATAAATAATAATAATTTAACTGTAAAATAAAAGAAATAATACATATAGCCTTAATTCTTTTCATTCATTTCATGCCTTCAAAACATGAATCAAAGACTCCCTTTTTTACAGTTAAAGTAAACAGTAAGCATTTTGCAGAAAGATTGGGGCATGACTGAGATATAAATAAACTGATTTTTTCATAAAACCACTTCCTGTTAAATTTGTATCAAACAGTAAGCTAGATTTCGCGCTGTTTACTAATATAAATCGTGAGCGCCTCATAATGCAGATCATGTAGGCTACACGTGAGGCGAGCTTCCCTTCTTTTCCAGTTACCGAACGAAATATGAACGCCAGAAGGTAGGCTATATGATACAGTACAACTTACAGAAGAGCACTGTGTCTCAGGACACCCGGGATGTCGCGTCTTTCCCTCTTGGTTAAAACATGCATAGATTCATCATAATCCCTTGATAAAGCTGACAAAATAATAATAATTATGATATTGCAATAATTGTTTAATGTTTTTTAAATAATATGTGATCATTTTGACATTTTAACCGAAAACCATGCGATCAGTTAGACACAAATCATAAACTGACATGATTGCGACTGAGAGTGCGTCTCGCACCAATATAGTCAATCACCTGACTGTGGGTGAAACTTGCGATTTGAACTATGATGAACATTAATATTTCTTTATGAATTTTAGCAAGCAGTTGTGTTAGAAGGAAAATCGTGGTCTATAAACTGAGTCTTAAACAATGCACGCGCTTGTCAACATGATGAATAATCCTAACCTGGTTGTGGATGCTGCCGTGTTCAATGAGACAATGCACGAGCGCAGCACAGAGAAGGCAAACATGCAAAGTGGCGGAATCAGAATTAAATATAAACAATATATCGATATATCAAAAATCCATATAGAGTTTAAAAAATATCTCGATATATTTAAAATATCGAGATATCGCCCACCCCTAGTATATCATATAATAAACATAATGTAATATAACATAACATAGCAAAACATAGCATATAACATAACATAACATATAACATAACATAACAATACCTGGCGCTGGAGCTGGAGCTATACACTGAGTTCCACATCCATTGCTGCAGCATATCTCATTCTTGGCACAGTTACTGTCATCGGCACACGACACAAAACGTATCCAGGAACACTGGTCTGCTGAATAACGAATGCTTGGACACTCTCCTGGATTTACTGTTATACAGACACATGACAGAGAAAACATATCACTGAATGCTGAATATCTTTCACTGTAATTTAAAAAAAAAAATGTATTTAATTATTAAGTTGTACCTATATATTATTGGAATATGTTTTACAAGAAAGAGACATTTCAGTCTTTTTACTTTAAAGGTGTCCTAGAATGAAAAATTGAATTAACCTTGCCATAGTAAAATAATAAGAGTTCAGCACATGGACATCACATACTGTGAGTCTCAAACACCTTATCCTCCTACTTCTTATGTAAATCTCATCAATCAAAAACTCAACAGAAAAAAAAGTGCTTCTCAACATAAACTCAACCGTGAGGCAAGCGTTGGGGATCATTTATATGCACGCCCCCAACATTTCCCTCTGTCCAACAAGCCGAATCTATTGATGGTAAACAAGACACTCGAAGATAGCAAAAACAGCTCTCATGACACATGGTTGAGGTTTATTATAATCGGATACAAAACAACAAATCGTTCATTTGTTCGGCCCATTTCAAGCAAGCGTCACTCACCATCTTAAACTAAAGAAAGGGGCAACTATATTCCTGCAAGCAGTAAGTAATTTATCCACTTATTGACTGTTTAAACAAATTCTGATTAAATTGAAAGTTTCTTAGAGGGACCGCATTGTCTAGATGACGCAAGATGCTAGTACAGTAACAATAGGATACTCCAAGTACCATACAAAACTAAATAGTGTGTCTAATGACAAAAGTTAATATTATTTTGTATTACAAAATACAACCGTAGATACTTTGGTTACAGATTGTTCACGTGATCCTTCTAGCAAACGTCACCTTTTCCACCCTATAAGTTAAAACGATAGTCAATGGAGATTTATAAAATGCAGCTTACTTGTTTATTAGTGTTTTCAGATCATTCGCGCGCGAGAGAGAGAGCTGGCGTGTATATGGTTGCCAGATTGGACATGTTTAGGTAAAGACCGGAGTGTATACGGGTTTCTTTTCACAGAAAAGCTCTGTTTGGGGGATTTAATTACTGAAAGTGCGTCTAGATTTCTAGGCTACTCTATGTAGATATCAGAGAACAATTTAACATATTGTTTCAAATCATTCTAGGGCACCTTTAAAATTTCATGTCTTATTTGTCATGAGATTTAACCAATCAGATTCAAGCATTCAACAACAATATAATATAATATAATATAATATAATATAATATAATATAATATAATATAATATAATATAATATAATATAATATAATATAATACCTGAAGCTGGAGCTATACACTGAGTTCCACATCCATTGCTGCAGCATTTTTCATTCATGGCACAGTCACTGTCATCGGCACACGGCACAAAACTTATCCAGGAACACTGGTCTGCTGTATAACGTCTGCCTGGACACACTCCTGGATTTACTGTTATACAGACACATGACAGAGAAAACACATCACTGAATGCTGAATGTCTTTCACTGTAAAAAAAAAAAATTAGGGTGGGGGGGGGGGTGGAAGTTGTACCTATTACTGGAATATGTTTACAAGAAATAACTATTTCAGTCTTTTCAATTCCAAGTTCATGTTTTATTTGTTGCGGGTTTTAACCAATCAGACTCAAGCATTCAACAGCAATATAATATAATATAATATAATATAATATAATATAATATAATATAATATAATATAATATAATATAATATAATATAATATAATATAATATAATATAATATAATATAATATAATACCTGTAGCTGGAGCCATACACTGAGGTCCACATCCATTGCTGCAGCATTTCTCATTCATGGCACAGTCACTGTCAGCGACACACGACACAAAACGTATCCGGGCACACTCGTCTGCTGAATAACGTTTGTTTGGACACACTCCTGGATTTACTGTTATACAGACACATGACAGAGAAAACATATCACTGAATGCTGAATGAATTTCACTGTAAAAACATTTTTTTTTTTTATCGTTAGTTGTACCTATATATTATTGGAATATGTTTTACAAGAAAGGACCATTTCTGTCTTTCTACTTTAAATTTCATGTTATATTTGTTGTGGGATTTGATTATTTTGCTGTTGTAGGCTGTAAGGACCTTTGAAATAACTGAAATCATTTGGCGTCATTTGGTTCATTTGGGTCAAGACCTGCCTAGAACTACTTTAGCCTTTACTTTAGCTGCGTTTCCATAAAAATAACTGCACACCTTAGACTCTGTTTTGTCGAGTACCCTTGAGAGCACAGTCTTAAATTAGTTAAATGAAGTCAAAAATAGTTTCACGTGCTGATCATACTTCAATCCAAATTCCCACACAAACATATTATGTATTCTAGGGGTGTCGCAATATACCGGTATTGGCAATAACCATGATATTCAACGCGAAATATATCGACAGCGTGTTCATTTGGAGTGTGACAATATACTGGTATTGGCGATAACCAAAATATTTAAAATGAATAGGACTTTTATGATAACATGACACGTAAATACTTCAGTGACCCGAGTCGACTGAAGCCTCTTTTTCTTTTTCTCCATAGATATAAAACACCTAAAGCTTATCACAATGTTAGTTTAAATGTGTACGATCACCACCACAGTAAAAGCACATTATTGAGAAGCTGAGACTAGCTGATGCTGCTCGAAACGGCACTCTTAAACGAAACGGGCTACACAATCTAAACTAATAAACAAAATAAAATAAAATAAAACATGCAGTATGACATTTTTTTATGTAAAAACCATACTAACAATATAAGTACACTCGGGGAATCATTACAAAATAATTTGTAGGACTCTAGCTCATGACTCCTTTAAGTAGTGGTATTGGTATCAGTGAAACTGGCCTTCATTAATAAAAAGATAACATTAAACAAATATTTAAAATATCAGATACTCTCTTTATGAAGTTTCTACATTAATTTGGAGATTAAATGTGAAATTATTACAATATAATAACATGTAAATAACTTTAATGGTAGGTGGGAATAATTACCGAAAAATGTGCGATTTAATTATTTTTTTTAATGGATTGAGAGAACAAAAAAGTATATCATATAATAAACATAATGTAATATAACATAACATAGCGAAACATAACATAACATAATGTAACGTAACATAATATATAATATAATATAATATAATATAATATAATATAATATAATATAATATAATATAATATGATATAATAAAATATAATATAATATAATATAATATAATATAATATAATATAATATAATATAATATAATATAATATAATATAATATAATATAATATAATTAATATAATATAATATAATACCTGTAGCTGGAGCCATACACTGAAGTCCACATCCATTGCTGCAGCATATCTCATTCTTGGCACAGTTACTGTCATCGACACACGACACAAAACGTATCCGGGCACACTCGTCTGCTGAATAACGCATGCTTGGACACTCTCCTGGATTTACTGTTATACAGACACATGACAGAGAAAACATATCACTGAATGCTGAATGAATTTCACTGTCATTAAAAAAAAAAAAAAAAAAAAAAAGTAATTATTTATTAAGTTGTACCTATATATTATTGAAATATGTTTTACAAGAAAGAACCATTTCGTTCCTTTTACTTTAAAATTTCATGTGTTATTTGTCATGGGATTTAACCAATCAGATTTAAGCATTCAACAACAATATAATATAATATAATATAATATAATATAATATAATATAATATAATATAATATAATATAATATAATATAATATAATATAATATAATATAATATAATACCTGTAGCTGGAGCTATACACTGAGTTCCACATCCATTGCTGCAGCATTTCTCATTCTTGGCACAGTCACTGTCATCGGCACAAGACACAAAACTTATCCGGGAACACTGGTCTGCTGTATAACGTCTGCCTGGACACACTCCTGGATTTACTGATATACAGACACATGACAGAGAAAACACATCACTGAATGCTGAATGTCTTTCACTGTAAAAAAAAATTGGGGGTGGGGGGGGGGGGGGTTGGAAGTTGTACCTATTACTGGAATATGTTTTACAAGAAAGAACCATTTCGTTCCTTTTACTTTAAAATTTCATGTGTTATTTGTCATGGGATTTAACCAATCAGATTTAAGCATTCAACAACAATATAATATAATATAATATAATATAATATAATATAATATAATATAATATAATATAATATAATACCTGTAGCTGGAGCCATACACTGAGGTCCACATCCATTGCTGCAGCATTTCTCATTCATGGCACAGTCACTGTCAACGACACACGACACAAAACGTATCCGGGCACACTCGTCTGCTGAATAACGTTTGTTTGGACACACTCCTGGATTTACTGTTATACAGACACATGACAGAGAAAACATATCACTGAATGCTGAATGAATTTCACTGTAAAAACATTTTTTTTTGTTAGTTGTACCTATATATTATTGGAATATGTTTTACAAGAAAGGACCATTTCTGTCTTTCTACTTTAAATGTCATGTTATATTTGTTGTGAGATTTGATTATTTTGCTGTTGTAGGCTGTAAGGACCTTTGAAATAACTGAAATCATTTGGCGTCATTTGGGTCAAGACCTGCCTAGAACTACTTTAGCCTTTACTTTAGCTGCGTTTCCATAAAAATAACTGCACACCTTAGACTCAGCGTTCATCAACCAATCAGATTCAAGCATTCAACAGTTAAAATATTTAAATTGTTAACAGATTACAAATATGTAATGACAATTAATTTCCTGTCATCCTTTGGCTAGCTTTACAATATATGATCACGGTCTTATTCATGCAAATGCTTTAAAACTATTTAAGTGCAATACGACACAAAAGAGAACCCAGTGCTGTACTGGCGTGCGTCTGAGAATCCCATCTGTGTGACACACACACACACACACACACACACACACACACACACGTGTGCACCACAGAAAGCTGCTTCAGACAAGGCTTGAACAGACAAAACCACACACAATTCTGCCAAAATGTCTGTTTTGTCGAGTACCCTTGAGAGCACAGTCTTAAATTAGTTAAATGAAGTCAAAAATAGTTTCACGTGCTGATCATACTTCAATCCAAATTCCCACACAAACATATTATGTATTCTAGGGGTGTCGCAATATACCGTTATTGGCAATAACCATGATATTCAAAGCACAATATATCGACAGCGTGTTAATTTGGAGTGTGGCAATATACTGGTATTGGCGATAACCACAATATTTAAAATGAATAGGACTTTTATGATAACATGACACGTAAATACTCCAGTGTCCCGAGTCGACTGAAGCCTCTTTTTCTTTTTCTCCATAGATATAAAACACCTAAAGCTTATCACAATGTTAGTTTAAATGTGTACGATCACCACCACAGTAAAAGCACATTATTGACAAGCTGAGACTAGCTGATGCTGCTCGAAACGGCACTCTTAAACGAAACGGGCTACACAATCTAAACTAATAAACAAAATAAAATAAAATAAAACATGCAGTATGACATTTTTTTATGTAAAAACCATACTAACAATATAAGTACACTCGGGGAATCATTACAAAATAATTTGTAGGACTCTAGCTCATGACTCCTTTAAGTAGTGGTATTGGTATCAGTGATACTGGCCTTCATTAATAAAAAGATAACATTAAACAAATATTTAAAATATCAGATACTCTCTTTATGAAGTTTCTACATTAATTTGGAGATTAAATGTGAAATTATTACAATATAATAACATGTAAATAACTTTAATGGTAGGTGGGAATAATTACCGAAAAATGTGCGATTTAATTATTTTTTTTAATGGATTGAGAGAACAAAAAAGTATATCATATAATAAACATAATGTAATATAACATAACATAGCGAAACATAACATAACATAATGTAACGTAACATAATATATAATATAATATAATATAATATAATATAATATAATATAATATAATATAATATAATATGATATAATATGATATAATAAAATATAATATAATATAATATAATATAATATAATATAATATAATATAATATAATATAATATAATATAATATAATATAATATAACATAATATAATATAATTAATATAATATAATATAATACCTTGAGCTGGAGTTGGAGCCATACACTGAGGTCCACATCCATTGCTGCAGCATATCTCATTCTTGGCACAGTTACTGTCATCAGCACATGGCACAAAACGTATCCGGGCACACTCGTCTGCTGTATAACGCATGCTTGGACACTCTCCTGGATTTACTGTTATACAGACACATGACAGAGAAAACATATCACTGAATGCTGAATGAATTTCACTGTCATTAAAAAAAAAAAAAAAAAAAAGTATTTATTTATTAAGTTGTACCTATATATTATTGAAATATGTTTTACAAGAAAGAACCATTTCGTTCCTTTTACTTAAAAATTTCATGTGTTATTTGTCATGGGATTTAACCAATCAGATTTAAGCATTCAACAACAATGTAATATAATATAATATAATATAATATAATATAATATAATATAATATAATATAATATAATATAATATAATACCTGTAGCTGGAGCTATACACTGAGTTCCACATCCATTGCTGCAGCATTTCTCATTCTTGGCACAGTCACTGTCATCGGCACACGACACAAAACTTATCCGGGAACACTGGTCTGCTGTATAACGTCTGCCTGGACACACTCCTGGATTTACTGATATACAGACACATGACAGAGAAAACATATCACTGAATGCTGAATGTCTTTCACTGTAAAAAAAAATTGGGGGTGGGGGGGGGTTGGAAGTTGTACCTATTACTGGAATATGTTTTACAAGAAATAGCTATTTCAGTCTTTTCAATTTCAATTTCATGTTTTATTTATTGTGGGTTTTAACCAATCAGACTCAAGCATTCAACAGCAATATAATATAATATAATATAATATAATATAATATAATATAATATAATATAATATAATATAATATAATATAATATAATATAATATATAATATAATATAATATAATATATAATATATAATATAATATAATATAATATAATATAATATAATATAATATAATATAATACCTATAGCTGGAGCCATACACTGAGGTCCACATCCATTGCTGCAGCATTTCTCATTCATGGCACAGTCACTGTCACAGGTACACGACACAAAACGTATCCGGGCACACTCGTCTGCTGTATAACGTCTGCCTGGACACACTCCTGGATTTACTGTTATACAGACACATGACAGAGAAAACATATCACTGAATGCTGAATGTCTTTCACTGTAAAAAAAAGTTGTTTTTTTTTGTTAGTTGTACCTATATATTATTGGAATATGTTTTACAAGAAAGGACCATTTCTGTCTTTCTACTTTAAATTTCATGTTATATTTGTTGTGGGATTTGATTATTTTGCTGTTGTAGGCTGTAAGGACCTTTGAAATAACTGAAATCATTTGGCGTCATTTGGTTCATTTGGGTCAAGACCTGCCTAGAACTACTTTAGCCTTTACTTTAGCTGCGTTTCCATAAAAATAACTGCACACCTTAGACTCAGCGTTCATCAACCAATCAGATTCAAGCATTCAACAGTTAAAATATTTAAATTGTTAACAGATTACAAATATGTAATGACAATTAATTTCCTGTCATCCTTTGGCTAGCTTTACAATATATGATCACGGTCTTATTCATGCAAATGCTTTAAAACTATTTAAGTGCAATACGACACAAAAGAGAACCCAGTGCTGTACTGGCGTGCGTCTGAGAATCCCATCTGTGTGACACACACACACACACACACACACACACACACACACGTGTGCAACACAGAAAGCTGCTTCAGACAAGGCTTGAACAGACAAAACCACACACAATTCTGCCAAAATGTCTGTTTTGTCGAGTACCCTTGAGAGCACAGTCTTAAATTAGTTAAATGAAGTCAAAAATAGTTTCACGTGCTGATCATACTTCAATCCAAATTCCCACACAAACATATTATGTATTCTAGGGATGTCGCAATATACCGTTATTGGCAATAACCATAATATTCAACGCGCAATATATTGAAAGCGTGTTAATTTGGAGTATGGCAATATACCGGTATTGGCGATAACCAAAATATTTAAAATGAATAGGACTTTTATGATAACATGACACGTAAATACTCCAGTGTCCCGAGTCGACTGAAGCCTCTTTTTCTTTTTCTCCATAGATATAAAACACCTAAAGCTTATCACAATGTTAGTTTAAATGTGTACGATCACCACAGAGAAGCTGAGGCTAGCTGATGCTGCTCGAAACGGCACTCTTAAACGAAACGGGCTACACAATCTAAACTAATAAACAAAATAAAATAAAATACGTGCAGTACGACATTTTTTGATGTAAAAACCATACTAACAATATAAGTACACTCGGGGAAACATTACAAAATAATTTGTAGAAATCTAGTTCAAGACTCCTTTAAGAAAAAAAGTATTTCATAGAGACATCAGTAATGGTATTGGTATCAGTGATACTGGCCTTCATTAATAAAAAGATGCCATTAAACAAATATTTAAAATATCAGATACTCTCTTTATGAAGTTTCTACATTAATTTGGAGATTAAATCTGAAATTATTACAATATAATAACATGTAAATAACTTTAATGTTAGGTGGGAATAATTACCGAAAAATGTGCGATTTAATTATTTTTTTTAATGGATTGAGAGAACAAAAAAGTATATCATATAATAAACATAATGTAATATAACATAACATAGCGAAACATAACATAACATAATGTAACGTAACATAATATATAATATAATATAATATAATATAATATAATATAATATAATATAATATAATATAATATAATATAATATAATATAAAAGTATGGGATAATGTACACCCAGCCGGTTGTTATCGCAGAATAAACCCCGACAGCGTGATCAGGACCCCGACGCGAAGCGGAGCATCACTCTGAAGGGGTTTACTCTGCGATAACAACCGGCTGGGTGTACATTATCCCGCTTATTACACGGCTACTAGTCTCAAATAAATAATTATTAGACACAAAATATTGTCTCGAGATTAAATATTTTATTAGCTCTTACGCAAAGCTTCCGCGAAGGAAAACAGTTCCAACCTGCATTAAGCCTTTATCTATTGCTGCTAAATGTTGAAAATGAATTAGTTCACCCAAAAATGAAACCAAGCCTATGATTTACTCACCCTCAAGTTATCGTAGGTGTATGACATTCTTCTTTCAGACAAATACAATCAGAGTTATATTTAAAAAGTCCAGGCTAACGTTAATTCAAGCACTCGTTGAAGTTGTATTTTGGAGTCCATAAAAAATGCAGCTGTCCGTCACATAACGTGCTCCACACGACTCCGATGGGTTAATAGAGCCTTCTGATTCTAATCGATGCGTTTGTGTAAGAAAAAGATCTATATTAAAAACGTTATAAAGGAAACCTGCCTTGGAAGTCTTCCATTGTAACCCACGGCTGTTTAAGCCACAAGATGGCGCCAGCGTTAAGCGTAGAAGTAGTACCGGTCAAGTAACTCGTAGTACCCGGATGAGCGGGTGTTATCTGGAAATAACGTACCGCTGGAATGCGCGATTGACCAATCAGAATCAAGTATTTCAAAAAGCCGTATAATAATATAATATAATTAATATAATATAATATAATACCTTGAGCTGGAGTTGGAGCCATACACTGAAGTCCACATCCATTGCTGCAGCATATCTCATTCTTGGCACAGTTACTGTCATCAGCACACGACACAAAACGTATCCGGGCACAGTCGTCTGCTGAATAACGCATGCTTGGACACTCTCCTGGATTTACTGTTATACAGACACATGACAGAGAAAACATATCACTGCTGAATGAATTTCACTGTCATTAAAAAAAAAAAAAAAAAAAAAAAAGTATTTATTTATTAAGTTGTACCTATATATTATTGAAATATGTTTTACAAGAAAGAACCATTTCGTTCCTTTTACTTTAAAATTTCATGTGTTATTTGTCATGGGATTTAACCAATCAGATTTAAGCATTCAACAACAATGTAATATAATATAATATAATACAATACAATACAATACAATACAATACAATACAATACAATACAATACAATATAATATAATATAATATAATATAATATAATATAATATAATATAATACAATACAATACAATACAATACAATATAATATAATATAATACCTGTAGCTGGAGCTATACACTGAGTTCCACATCCATTGCTGCAGCATTTCTCATTCTTGGCACAGTCACTGTCATCGGCACACGGCACAAAACTTATCCGGGAACACTGGTCTACTGTATAACGTCTGCTTGGACACACTCCTGGATTTACTGTTATACAGACACATGACAGAGAAAACATATCACTGAATGCTGAATGTCTTTCACTGTAAAAAAAAATTGGGGGTGGGGGGGGGTTGGAAGTTGTACCTATTACTGGAATATGTTTTACAAGAAATAGCTATTTCAGTCTTTTCTATTTCAATTTCATGTTTTATTTGTTGCGGATTTTAACCAATCAGACTCAAGCATTCAACAGCAATATAATATAATATAATATAATATAATATAATATAATATAATATAATATAATATAATATAATATAATATAATATAATATAATATAATATAATATAATACCTGTAGCTGGAGCCATACACTGAGGTCCACATCCATTGCTGCAGCATTTCTCATTGTTGGCACAGTCACTGTCACAGGTACACGACACAAAACGTATCCGGGCACACTCGTCTGCTGTATAACGTTTGTTTGGACACACTCCTGGATTTACTGTTATACAGACACATGACAGAGAAAACGTATCAGTGAATGCTGGATATCTTTCACTGTAAAAAAAGTTTTTGTTTTTTTTGTTAGTTGTACCTATATATTATTGGAATATGTTTTACAAGAAAGGACCATTTCTGTCTTTCTACTTTAACTGTCATGTTATATTTGTTGTGGGATTTGATTATTTTGCTGTTGTAGGCTGTAAGGACCTTTGAAATAACTGAAATCATTTGGCGTCATTTGGTTCATTTGGGTCAAGACCTGCCTAGAACTACTTTAGCCTTTACTTTAGCTGCGTTTCCATAAAAATAACTGCACACCTTAGACTCAGCGTTCATCAACCAATCAGATTCAAGCATTCAACAGTTAAAATATTTAAATTGTTAACAGATTACAAATATGTAATGACAATTAATTTCCTGTCATCCTTTGGCTATTTAACTATTTAAGTGCAATACGACACAAAAGAGAACCCAGTGCTGTACTGGCGTGCGTCTGAGAATCCCATCTGTGTGACACACACACACACACACACACACACACACATGTGCACCACAGAAAGCTGCTTCAGACAAGGCTTGAACAGACAAAACCACACACAATTCTGCCAAAATGACTGTTTTGTCGAGTACCCTTGAGAGCACAGTCTTAAATTAGTTAAATGAAGTCAAAAATAGTTTCACGTGCTGATCATACTTCAATCCAAATTCCCACACAAACATATTATGTATTCTAGGGGTGTCGCAATATACCGTTATTGGCAATAACCATAATATTCAACGCGCAATATATCGACAGCGTGTTAATTTGGAGTGTGACAATATACTGGTATTAGCGATAACCAAAATATTTAAAATGAATAGGACTTTTATGATAACATGACACGTAAATACTCCAGTGTCCCGAGTCGACTGAAGCCTCTTTTTCTTTTTCTCCATAGATATAAAACACCTAAAGCTTATCACAATGTTAGTTTAAATGTGTACGATCACCACCACAGTAAAAGCACATTATTGACAAGCTGAGACTAGCTGATGCTGCTCGAAACGGCACTCTTAAACGAAACGGGCTACACAATCTAAACTAATAAACAAAACAAAATAAAATAAAACATGCAGTATGACATTGTTTGATGTAAAAACCATACTAACAATAGAAGTATCTGATAGTATCTGAAAGTATCTGAAACATTACAAAATAATTTGTAGGACTCTAGCTCATGGCTCCTTTAAGTAGTGGTATTGGTATCAGTGAAACTGGCCTTCATTAATAAAAAGATAACATTAAACAAATATTTAAAATATCAGATACTCTCTTTATGACGTTTCTACATTAATTTGGAGATTAATATATAATATAATATAATATAATATAATATATAATATAATATAATATAATATAATATAATATAATATAATATAATATAATATAATATAATATAATATAATATAATATAATATAATATAATATAATATAATACCTTGAGCTGGAGTTGGAGCCATACACTGAAGTCCACATCCATTGCTGCAGCATATCTCATTCTTGGCACAGTCACTGTCATCGACACACGGCACAAAACGTATCCGGGCACACTCGTCTGCTGTATAACGCATGCTTGGACACTCTCCTGGATTTACTGTTATACAGACACATGACAGAGAAAACATATCACTGAATGCTGAATGAATTTAACTGTCATTAAAAAAAAAAGTATTTATTTATTAAGTTGTACCTATATATTATTGAAATATGTTTTACAAGAAAGAACCATTTCGTTCCTTTTACTTTAAAATTTCATGTGTTATTTGTCATGGGATTTAACCAATCAGATTTAAGCATTCAACAACAATGTAATATAATATAATATAATACAATACAATACAATACAATACAATACAATACAATACAATATAATATAATATAATATAATATAATATAATATAATATAATATAATATAATACCTGTAGCTGGAGCTATACACTGAGTTCCACATCCATTGCTGCAGCATTTCTCATTCTTGGCACAGTCACTGTCATCGGCACACGACACAAAACTTATCCGGGAACACTGGTCTGCTGTATAACGTTTGTTTGGACACACTCCTGGATTTACTGTTATACAGACACATGACAGAGAAAACATATCACTGAATGCTGAATGAATTTCACTGTAATTTTTTTTTTGGGGGGGGGGGGGGGTGGAAGTTGTACCTATTACTGGAATATGTTTTACAAGAAATAACTATTTCAGTCTTTTCAATTTCAATTTCATGTTTTATTTGTTGTGGGGTTTAACCAATCAGATTCAAGAATTCAACAGCAATATATAATATAATATAATATAATATAATATAATATAATATAATATAATATAATATAATATAATATAATATAATATAATATAATATAATATAATATAATATAATATAATATAATACCTGTAGCTGGAGCCATACACTGAGGTCCACATCCATTGCTGCAGCATTTCTCATTCTTGGCACAGTCACTGTCCACGACACACGACACAAAACGTATCCGGGCACACTCGTCTGCTGTATAACGTTTGTTTGGACACACTCCTGGATTTACTGTTATACAGACACATGACAGAGAAAACGTATCACTGAATTCTGAATGAATTTCACTGTAAAAACATTTTTTTTTTTCGTTAGTTGTACCTATATATTATTGGAATATGTTTTACAAGAAAGGACCATTTCTGTCTTTCTACTTTAAATGTCATGTTATATTTGTTGTGGGATTTGATTATTTTGCTGTTGTAGGCTGTAAGGACCTTTGAAATAACTGAAATCATTTGGCGTCATTTGGTTCATTTGGGTCAAGACCTGCCTAGAACTACTTTAGCCTTTACTTTAGCTGCGTTTCCATAAAAATAACTGCACACCTTAGACTCAGCGTTCATCAACCAATCAGATTCAAGCATTCAACAGTTAAAATATTTAAATTGTTAACAGATTACAAGTATGTAATGACAATTAATTTCCTGTCATCCTTTGGCTAGCTTTACAATATATGATCACGGTCTTATTCATGCAAATGCTTTAAAACTATTTAAGTGCAATACGACACAAAAGAGAACCCAGTGCTGTACTGGCGTGCGTCTGAGAATCCCATCTGTGTGACACACACACACACACACACACACACACGTGTGCACCACAGAAAGCTGCTTCAGACAAGGCTTGAACAGACAAAACCACACACAATTCTGCCAAAATGTCTGTTTTGTCGAGTACCCTTGAGAGCACAGTCTTAAATTAGTTAAATGAAGTCAAAAATAGTTTCACGTGCTGATCATACTTCAATCCAAATTCCCACACAAACATATTATGTATTCTAGGGGTGTCGCAATATACCGTTATTGGCAATAACCATGATATTCAACGCGAAATACAGCGTGTTAATTTGGAGTTTGACAATATACTGGTATTGGCGATAACCAAAATATTTAAAATGAATAGGACTTTTATGATAACATGACACGTAAATACTCCAGTGTCCCGAGTCGACTGAAGCCTCTTTTTCTTTTTCTCCATAGATATAAAACACCTAAAGCTTATCACAATGTTAGTTTAAATGTGTACGATCACCACCACAGTAAAAGCACATTATTGACAAGCTGAGGCTAGCTGATGCTGCTCGAAACGGCACTCTTAAACGAAACGGGCTACACAATCTAAACTAATAAACAAAATAAAATAAAATAAAACATGCAGTATAACATTGTTTGATGTAAAAACCATACTAACAATAGAAGTATCTGATAGTATCTGAAAGTATCTGAAACATTACAAAATCATTTGTAAAAATCTAGTTCATGACCCCTTTAAGAAAAAAATTATTTCATAGAGACATCAGTAGTGGTATTGGTATCAGTGATACTGGCCTTCATTCATAAAAGATGCCATTAAACAAATATTTAAAATATCAGATACTTTCTTTATGTTCTTTATAACATAACATAACATAACATAACATAACATAACATAACATAACATAACATAACATAACATAACATAACATAACATAACATAACTAGTGCTGGGCAACGATTAAAATGTTTAATCGCGATTAGTCGCAGTATGTGCAAAATTCAATAATGAATACAAAAGTGCTGCTAAATGAACAAAAGTGCTATAACATATGGTTTGCAAACATTAAACAAATAAGGTGCTTTTTACAGCAGTTAAAAGTTAGTAACAGTTACAATATTTCTTGTAAATATCAACTTAAACATTTATTTAATCAAATTAAATTAAATTGGTGGTATACATATATTGATTCTGTTGTAATATTCTCATCAGTCTTATGCAGATTTAAGTAGGCCTATGTTAAAGCTGACAGATTTGTGATATTCACCCCAGGGTGTTATTTAATTTTATAAAGGCCATTTTTTAAAATCTTATTAAATGTATGCATCATCTTTCCTGTTAAATTCTTACATTTGATTAATGAATTCAGTTATAATAGTAAAAACACTATAGGATGTTACCAATCAAATTAAATAATTTAAACTGCAAAAAAATACAACTGCAAAAAATAATGTTATATGATTCATGTTCTAAATAAAAAAAATGCAATCATACTTTTAAACATAACCGCCAATAGGGGGCAGCAAGTGATCGTCTTCATAAGTGAGTCATTGAGTCGTTCATTCAAATGATTCATTCAAAACGCTGAATCATTTAGTATCAAAAACACCGCTCTGAGTGTTGGTTTACTCTGGAACTATTTTCGTCTGTGAAATCATGGGTGAAATGGAACAAAAAAAGGTTGTTTGGATCTAAAATGTAAGTAACTTAATATTAATTAGGCTACTTTGAACTAGGATACACCATTCATGCTACACAATTCACGATTGCAAAGTCGACTTGTGTTATTAACAATATCACAAATCATCAATATCAACAACTATAACAAACTCTGTTTTACCCCAGTATGTTTCTTCTGTGAGTTTATATTGTTGCTCAATTGTTTTGATTTCTCCACATAATATCTCTGACAAAGAGACAGGCAGCGCAAGCCTCAAAGTGACTTGTTAACGTACCAGAGGCAGAGATACACTCATCAGTCGCTGTTTACATTGAATATAATAAAAACAACCAAAAAATCTGGATCATTCTCGCGTTTCTGGTTATTTTTATATTTTATTTGTCCCATTTGTCCCAGACAAAGAATGCCAAGCCCTTGGCTTAGGCTACAGACAGCACTGTATTCTCCTGTGACCAATGGTTTGTCTGTATGTGTATTCAGAGGCAGTGAGCAACGGCCTTTCAATATAATAAATAACTGTGTTAATGAGCGATAAAATAATTGGCGGCGTTAGTTAATAAATGCGTTAACACGATAATAACGAGTTAACTTGCCCAGCCCTAAACATAATATAATATAATATAATATAATATAATATAATATAATATAATATAATATAATATAATATAATATAATATAAATCATATCATATCATATCATATCATATCATATCATATCATATACCTGGAGCTGGAGCTGGAGCCATACACTGAGTTCCACATCCATTGCTGCAGCATTTCTCATTCTTGGCACAGTTACTGTCATCGGCACACGACACAAAACTTATCCGGGAACACTGGTCTGCTGTATAAAGACTGCTTGGACACACTCCTGGATTTACTGTTATACAGACACATGACAGAGAAAACACATCACTGAATGCTATATATATATATATATATATATATATATATATATATATATATATATATATATATATATATATATATATATATATATATATATATATATATATATATATAAATATATATATATAAATATATATATATAAAACTTGTACCTATTATTGGAATATGTTGTACAAGACCATTTCAGTCTTTCTATTTTAAAATGTCATGTCTTACAAACCCGAATTCAAAAAAAGTTAGGACCATGTACAAATTGTGAATAAAAAAGGAATGCAATAGTTTACAAATCTTATAAACGTATATTTAATTCACAATAAAATGTAGAGAATATCAAATATTGAAAGTGAGACATTTTTAAATGGCATGCCAAATATTGGCTCATTTTGGAATTCATGAGAGCTACACATTCAAAAAAGTTAGGGCAGGCAGCAATAAGAGGACTAAAAAGTTAAATGTACATTTAAGGAACAGCTGGTAGACCAATGTGCAACTTATTAGGTCAATTGGCAACATGATTGGGTATAAAAAGAGCCTCTCAGAGTGGCAGTGTCTCTCAGAAATCAAGATCGGCAGAGGATCATCAATTTCCCCAATGCTGTGGCAAAAAATAATGGAGCAATATCAGAAAGGTTCTCAAAGAAAAATTGTAAAGTGTTTGAGCTTATCATCATCCACAGTACATAATATCATCCAAAGATTTAGAGAATCTGGAACAATCTTTGTGCGTAAGGGTCAAGGCCGGAAAACCATACTGGATCCCTGTGATCTTCAGGCCCTTAGACGGCACTGCATCACATACAGGAATGCTACTGTAATGGAAATCACAACATCACGCAGGCGTTTTCTCTGGGCCGAGGTTAATTTATGTCATCTGGACTAAAGAGGACAAGGACAACCCAAGTTGTTATCAGAGCTCCGTTCAAAAGCCTGCATCTCCGATGGCATGGGGTTCCATAAGTGTGTGTGTGTGTGTGTGTGTGGCATGGACAGCTTACACATCTGGAAAGGCACAATCAGCTGAAAGGTATAGAGACAGAGCGACACGCATCATAATCTGAAAGCCACACCCACCGGGTGGGAAAACAAACCAACCATCTCCATTGACTTTCTATTGCGGGTTACTGCACACCTTGAAACATATTAGCTTTTAGACATTGTTCTGTTTTTTGTTATAAGTGAAAAAAGACAAGACGACTGCTTCGCGCAATACAAAGTCAATGGAGGGCGTTGGATTGCCCCCCACCCCCCGGCGTGGGCGTGGCTTAAGTACGTTCTGTCTCTATATGCAAGTTCTAGAATAAAATATGCTCCATTCCAGACGTCTTTTCTTTCAGGGAAGTCCTTGCATTTTCCAACATGACAATGCCAGACCACATACTGCAACAATTACAACATCCTGGCTGCATAGAAGAAAGATACGGGTACTGAAATGGCCAGCCTGCAGTCCAGATCTTTCACCCATAGAAAACATTTGGTGCATCATAAAGAGGAAGATGTGACAAAGAAGACCTAAGACAGTTGAGCAACTTGAAGCCTATATTAGACAAGAATGGGACAACATTCCTATTCCTAAACTTGAGCAATTTGTCTCCTCAGTCCCCAAGCTGAGTTTGCAGACTGTTATAAAAAGAAGAGGGGATGCCACACAGTACTAAACATGGCCTTGTCACAACTTTGAGATGTGTTGATGCCAACATCTTTTTCCCCTTAAAATTATACATTTTCTCAGTTTAAACATTTGATGTTATCTATGTTGTATTCTGAATAAAATATTGAAATTTGAAACTTCCACATCATTGCATTCTGTTTTTATTCACAATTTGTTCAGTGTCCCAACTTTTTTGGAATTGGGTTTGTATTTGTCATGGGTTTTAACCAAGCAGATTCAAGCATTCAACAGCAATATAATATAATATAATATAATATAATATAATATAATATAATATAATATAATATAATATAATATAATATAATATAATAATATTATATAATATAATATAATACCTGTAGCTGGAGCAATACACTGAAGTCCACATCCATTACTGCAGCATTTCTCATTCTTGGCACAGTCACTGTCATCGGCACACGACACAAAACTTATCCGGGAACACTGGTCTGCTGAATAACGACTGCTTGGACACACTCCTGGATTTACTGTTATACAGACACATGACAGAGAAAACACATCACTGAATGCTGAATGTCTTTCACTGTAAAAAAAAAAAAAAATTCATACATTTAAGTTGTACCTATATTTTATTGGAATATGTTTTACAAGAAAGAACCATTTCAGTCTTTCTGTTTTAAAATGTCATGTTTTATTTGTCATGGATTCTAACCAATCAGATTCAGGCATTCAACAGCAATAATATAATATAATATAATATAATATAATATAATATAATATAATATAATATAATATAATATAATATAATATAATATAATATAATATAATACCTGTAGCTGGAGCCATACACTGAGGTCCACATCCATTGTTGCAGCATTTCTCATTCTTGGCACAGTCACCGTCACAGGTACATGACACAAAACTTATCCAGGGACACTCTTCTGCTGTATAACGTTTGTTTGGACACACTCCTGGATGTTCTGTTATACAGACACATGACAGAGAAGACCTATCACTGAATGCTGAATGTCTTTTTCACTGTATTTTTTTATATATAAGTTATAAGTTGTACCTGTATATTATTGAAATATGTTTTACAAGAAAGAACCATTTCAGTCTTTCTACTTTAAAATATCATGTTTTTTGTTGCTGGTTTGGTTCTTTTGCTGTTGTAGGCTGTAAGGACCTTTGAAATAACTGAAATAATTTGGCGAAGTGATATGGACATTTATATAATGCGGTTAAGACCTGCCTACAACTACTTTAGCTGTGCGTTTCCATAAAAAATAAAAAAAATAAAAAAAAACATTTATTTTGTGTATGTGAATGACCAAAATCACCAGAGACCAGTGATTTCTGATATGTAATGATTCATGTACAGTCAGATGTTCTTTGTCTCAAAATGTTATATTTCTGTTTACGTGTCAGTAAATCATACCAGAGACTAAACGGTCAACTTCACATTGTTTATCTTATTAGGATGAAAAAATCTGTTAATTAAAATATTATTAAATTCTATATAGTAAGCGATCAAAGAAAGCTCCCTTTACAATCACTGGAGCAGTCAATCAAACAGCCTGAGTTTATCAGTGACTCTCGCCACAATAACGTAATAATCAATAAATCTTCTATATCATGTGTGCACTGTCACTGTCAGTTATGATGGAAGCATTTGTTAGTGTGCAAAATGTGTCAAAGCAGAGTTGCAATGACGAGATCACTGTATTCGTGTCTGTGATCAGCAAAGATGGTCAATACTGCAGCTTTCATGTGACAGGAGTAGATCAAAATATAATGCTCTAATCAACACTTTTCATGATTCCTTAATCTTGTCAACTGTAACAGTAAAAAAGTGCTAAAAGATTTCGAGAGAGTTCCACATGTAATACTTATTTCATATGCAAAGATGTCAGCCAATCACAGCAGTGGCCGTTTACACTGAAGTCTCAAAGCAGACACGCCCCTTTAAACAGAGCATTCAAATCACAGGCTAATCAGTGTAGGAAAAATGCCTTTTATTTCTAAATTATGACAATTTTTGATGTAAAAAACATACTAACATAGTAAGTGTACCCGAGAAAACATTACAAAATAATTTAACAAATCCAGTTCATGACCCCTTTAATAAAAAAAAAATTTCATAGAGCCATCAGTAATAGTACTGGCCTTCTTTCATAAAAATATGCCATTAAACAAATATTTAAAATATCAGTTACCGTCTTTATGTTGTTTCTACATTCATTTGAAGATTAAATGTGAAATTATTAAAATATAATAATATATAAATAACTTTAATATTAGGTGCGAATAATTACAGGGAAATTTGTGATTTATTAGGTTTATTTAATACACTGTTAAAGCAAAAAATAATATAATATATAATATATTATAATTATATTATATATAATATATTATATATAATATAATATAATATAATATAATATAATATAATATAATATAATATAATATAATATAATATAATATAATATAATATAATATAATACCTGAAGCTGGAGCCATACACTGAGTTCCACATCCATTGCTGCAGCATTTTTCTTTCTTGGCACAGTTACTGTCATCGACACACGACACAAAACTTATCCGGGCACACTGGTCTGCTGAATAACGACTGCTTGGACACACTCCTGGATGTACTGTTATACAAACACATAACAGAGAAAACATATCACTGAATGCTGAATATCTTTCACTATAAAAAAAAATATATATTTTTTTTATTAAAGTTGTACCTATATATTATTGGAATATGTTTCACAAGAAAGAACCATTTCAGTCTTTCTACTTTAAAACGTCATGTTTTATTTGTCATGAATTTTAACCATTCAGATTCAAGCAATATACGGTAATATATAATATAATATAATATAATATAATATAATATAATATAATATAATATAATATAATATAATATAATATAATATAATATAATATAATACCTATAGCTGGAGCTATACACTGAAGTCCACATCCATTGCTGCAGCATTTCTCATTCTTGGCACAGTCACAGTCATCGTTGCACGGCACAAAACTTATCCGGGGACACTGCTCTGCTGAATAGCGTTTGTTTGGACACACTCCTGGATGTACTGTTATACAGACACATGACAGAGAAAACATATCACTGAATGCCTTTCAATGTCTTTCACTGTAAAAAAGTTTAACTTTTTTGTAAGTTGTACCTATATATTATTATTTATAGGTATTGGATATATATTGGAATATTTTTACAAGAAAGAACCATTTCATTCTTTCTACTTTAAATGTCCTGTTTTATTTGTCATGGGTTTTGGTTCTTTTGCTGTTGTAGGCTGTAAGGACCTTTGAAATCATTTGGCGAAGCAATATGGAAATGTATGTAATGTGGTCAACACCTGCCTAGAACTGCTTTAGCCGTGCATTTCCATAAAATAATATATATATATATATATATATATATATATATATATATATATATATATATATATATATATATATATATATATAAAAATAACCGGAATCCAATTTCTCCAAATTTTTTGGGCAGGCAAATCACCCACGCCCTCATTTTATGGCATGGACAAACGGAAGACGGCAAAAAAGTGAAACTTCTCAGACGTGGAGATCGAGACCATCACCAGGGAAGTGGAAAAAAATGAAATTGTTTTATTTGGGAGTTTAAAGAGTGGAATTGAAGACACCCACAAAAACAAAATATGGACCCAAATTACAAGTACTGTTAATAGAGTGGAGGTTGAGAAGCGCACTCCAGCAGTTTAAATAGCTGTTTGGATGAGAAATTACCTATCACAATGCATTATTTTACAGCACATGTTTTGAAACAATTAGCCTTTAATTTCATATCACGTGCACGGCACATGTATTGGGGTGTACAATATTGATGATGATGTGATGTGGAGTACCATTCATTCACGTTAATAATTGCATGACCATTTGTAAGATTCTTCTTCTTATTATTTTTATTATTATGATTTTTATTATTAATGACGCTTATTGTTATTTAGAAAAAGAATGTTTTAATTATTTATTTTATTATTATTATTATTTAAAAGATGAAGAATGTTTTTTTAGAAACAAAGAATTTTTATTATTTTATTAGTCTGAATAATTTTCAGTCCCAGTCCGTGCGCAGCTGCCGGGCCTAACCCTGAAATGTCAGTTAAAGCGCACAGGCTCGCAACTGGGGGAATACATATGCCTACAAATCAAATGCTTTGGTATAGTCACACAAATTAAACATTGAAGTTTATAATTACTATATTGTTGTTGTTGTTTTACAGTGGGTCATTATATAGCATATCTTTGTCAGTGCATTTTGTGGTGTTAGGAATTGTTTTTCTGCACATTTCGCACTTACTCAAAACGTGCGTACACCACCTCCTGAGCTGGCGTAGGATTTGAGCATGCCGTACGACAACCTCCATATTGATAAATCTCAAAGTCACCGTGGTTTTGAGTGTACGCTGGAAATGTGCTGTACGCACTTTGGATAAATAAGGGCCATTGTGTGAGCGGTCTCTTTAACACTGCACAGTTTATATACATGTTGCTGCTGATTGGGCTGACATTTTGGACACACCCACCAAACAAGAGAAAATGTATCTCAAACACTGGGTGCGTTTACATGCACACCAGTAAGCTAAAAACTCCAAAAAAAATCAGCTTATTGAAATAACCGGTTTTCCCCGTTAACATGCAAACCAGTAAACGGACAATGCAAGTAAACTGCGTTTACATGACTTTATTTATAAACCGGGTTATTCCTTGTAGTGACGCCAAAAATAATAGAGATTTTCAAATGTTACGTCAGTTGTGATGTTAAATAAAGCGTGTGCTGTGTCAGCGGGAGATTTACGGCTCATATTATCCCTTATACAGTTATGCAGCGTTTTGACTGAACCTCTTCTAGGATACTTCTGCTGCATGAGAAAAGAGAACACCTCTTTACAATTTTCTGGGTCTTAAACGAGTCTGCGTTTGTGATACATGTCCTTATGCAAAACGCAAGCTCGCTCTGTCTGGATGCATTTAAATCTGCTCTAAGTTTGCGTTTTTGTCACCTATCACACATGCGCACTTCAATAAGATGACAGAAAGCAGGTTAATGCGTTTACATGCAGCGCGAAATCGAGGTAAGAGGAAGAAAACTACCTGTCCTGACTGGTTTGTAAAGTTTATGAAATTACTCCGATAAAAGAAAACAGGTTACCGCATTTAGATGACCATGTTCATTGTCGGTTTATTGGGCATAATCGGCTTAAGAACGTGCATGTAAACGCACCCACTGTTGCACACCGTTTCCAGAAAACATTACGTTCAACCCAGAAAACGCTAGCAAAATGTTGCGCACCGGTTTGAGCTTGAACGTGCCACAGGATACCCAGGGATTAGTTTATACCCATCTCCATTTCTAGCCCCTAGGGGGCCATAGACAGGTTAGGGGAACTCATATCAATGTTATAAAACCTTGCAAAGTGAAATTTTTCTGTCATGGGGCGGTTAATTTTCAAAAAATGTGCGGTTAATTATGTTTTATAATCAATTGATAGCACTAAATATAATAGTATAATATAATAAATATAATATATTATAATTGTGACAAGTAGGGAGGGTGAGAGCTGTAAGAGTGGTGCAAGGCCGGTGCTTGATTTGATGATGAGCGGCAGATGCGCATCACACCAGTCTTAGATCTCTCACGGAGGAGCGATGACAGTGAAGGACGAGAAAGTGTTTTGTCCGTGAAGATGCTGCCGTTTTTACTTCCAGATTGTTTATTTATTTATCATAAACATATTATTTATATGTTTATTTGCATGTTTGCCGGATCCCTCATCCTTCTTCCCATAACTATGAACTTTAATGTTTAATTACAATAATATAATATAATATAATATAATATAATATAATATAATATAATATAATATAATATAATATAATATAATATAATACCTATAGCTGGAGCCAAACACTGGAGTCCACATCCAGTGCTGCAGCATTTCTCATTCTTGGCACAGTCACTGTCATCAGCACACGGCACAAAACTTATCTGGGAACACTGGTCTGCTGTATAACGTTTTTTTGGACACAATCCAGGCTTTACTATTATAACACATGACAGAGAAAACATATCACTGAATGTTGAATATCTTTAACTGTGAAAAAGAAAATATTTTTGTAAGTTAAACATTATTAAAGTACGTTTTAGTTTCAGTCTTAAAATTAATGTTTTATTCAATATATAAGATAGGACACTATGGCAAGCCATTTTAGCAAATAAAACTATGATTTGACTCTCCAAAGTCAATAATATAATATAATATAATATAATATAATATAATATAATATAATATAATATAATATAATATAATTAATATAATACCTGTAACTGGAGGCATACATTCATGTCCACATCCAGTGCTGCAGCATTTCTCATTCTTGGCACAGTCACAGTCATTGACACATAACTCCTCACACATTGGAACTATATAATATCTTTGTGGACACACTCCTGGTTTTGCTGTTAAACAGACACATGGTAGAGAAAACATAGCACTGAATGCAGAAATACATTTTCACGTGTTTTTTTGTTGTTGTTGTTGTTGTTGTTTTTGCTGTTGTAGGCTGTAAGTACCTTTGAAATCATTTGGCAAAGTGATATGGAAATGGACGTAATGCGGTCAAGACCTGCCTAGAACTACTTTAGCCGTGCGTTTACATAAAAATAACTGCACAACTTAAGCAGTTCATCAACTAATAAGATTCAAGCATTCAACAGCCCCATATAATATAATATAATATAATATAATATAATATAATATAATATAATATAATATAATAAATATAATAAAATATAATATAATGTAATATATAGTGCTGGGCAACGATTAAAATTAATCGTGATTAATCGCATGATTTTCTGTGTATTTGCAGTATTTGCAAAATTCAATAATGAATACAAAAGTGCTATAACATATGGTTTCCAAAAACTTAAAAACAAATAAGGTGCTTTTTACAGCAGTTAAAAGTTAGTAACAGTTACAAAATTTCTTGTAAATATTAACTTAAACATGTATTTAATCAAATTAAATTAAATTGGTGGTATACATATATTGATTCTGTAGTAATATTCTCATCAGTGTTCTGTCAGCTTTTACATAGGCCGACTTAAATCTGCATATTTGTGATATTCACCCCAGGGTGTTATTTAATTTTATAAAGGCCATTTTTTTAAATCTTATTAAATGTATGCATCATCTTTCATGTTAAATTCTTACATTTGATTAATAAATTCAGTTATACTAGTAAAGACACTATATTATGTTACCAATCAAATTAAATAATTTAAACTTCAAAAAATACAGCTGCAAAAAATAATGTTATAAGATTCATGTTCTAAATAAAAAAAAATGCAATCATACTTTTAAACATAACCGCCAATAGGGGGCAGCAAGTGATCGTCTTCATAAGTGAGTCATTGAGTCGTTCATTCAAATGATTCATTCAAAACGCTGAATCATTTAGTATCAAAAACACCGCTCTGAGTGTTGGTTTACTCTGGAACTATTTTCGTCTGTGAAATCATGGGTTGAAAAGGAATAAAAAAGGTTGTTTGGATCTAAAATTTAAGTAACTTAATATTAATTAGGCTACTTTGAACTAGGATACACCATTCATCCTACACAATTCACGATTGCAAAGTCGACTTGTGTTATTAACAATATCACAAATCATAAATATCAACAACTATAAAAAAAACTCAGTTTTACCCCAGTATGTTTCTTCTGTGAGTTTATGTTGCTGGCTGCTCACTTTTTTTTTTTTTTTTTTAACTTCAACGCGACTTTGTTACCAGAGGCAGAGATACACTCATCAATCGCTGTTTACGTTGAATAAAATTAATAACAACAAAAATCGGAATCATTCTCGCGTTTCTGGTTATTTTAATATTTTATTTGTCCCAGACAAAGAATGTCAAGCTTACAGAGAGCTCTGTATTCTCCTGTGAATATGGTTTGTCTTTATGTGTATTCAGAGGCAGTGAGCAACGGGATTTCAATAAAATAACAAATAACTGTGTTAATGCGCGATAAAATAATTGGCGGCGTTAATTAATTAATGCGTTAACGCGATGATAACGCGTTAACTTGCCCAGCCCTTAATATAATATAATATAATATAATATAATATAATATAATATAATATAATATAATATAATATAATATAATATAATATAATACCTGTAGCTGGAGCCATACACTGAAATCCACATCCATTGCTGCAGCATTTCTCATTCTTCTTGGGACAGTCACGGTCATCGGCACACGGCACAAAACGTATCCGGGCACACTGTTCTGCTGAATAACGTCTGCGTGGACACACTCCTGGCTTCTGTGCTATATAGACACATGACAGAAAACAAATCACTGAATGCTCAAGATTATTTGTAAGTTAAGTATATATAAGAAATACGTTTTACAAGAAAGAACTTTTTCAGTCTCAAAATTAATGTTTTATTTAATGTGTTACTTGCTGTTTCTTTGTAATTATTTTTAAAATGTATCTGATCTAAAACTGGTTATTGAAGCTCACTGACACCAGGTGGCACACACACTATGGCAAGCTGTTTTAGAATTGTTCTTCACTTTGGTCTTTTCAAAATATATAATAAAAAAATTCAGATGAGCAGTCTTTATTGTACACTACAGTTTTAATGATTCATGATTCAGTTAAAATCACAGCGGAACATGCATGCTGGAGACCTTTTACCATATGAATATATCCAGATGTTATTTATTAATCCCGAGTAATTCATCCAGTAGCTTTTTTCTCTGTGACAACAAAAGCAGACTACTATTGTTAGCAGTAAGCACTAAGCATTAGGCAGTGATGGGGTCTGGTGAGGAGGAGGAGCTGAGTAAATTTAGTCTCAAGTAGTGTTGTCAAAAATATCGATATTTCGATATATATCGATACTGGAATATCTGAAACGATACGATTCTCAGTTTTTACAGTATCGATATCAGTTGCGCTCTCTCTGACCGTCAGCGAGTTGACACACACACCGGCATATTCTCACTCAGCCCGGTTAACCTCTGAGCACGGCGAACACGTGTTCTGCTGCATTTTTTCCTCATTACAGTGTGTTAGTGAGTGATCGGTCTGAATTTCGCGCGGGATTGCACATAAATTAATTCTACTAATCCCCGCAGATTTCGTGCTCCACATCTGAAGCGCACACACACATAGCCTACCGTAATAAAGCCGCCTCTGACATTATACAAGTGCAAACATTTGCTTCCTTTTCCAGCTTATTATTGGTCAAATACACTCAAAGAATTATCAGTGCACATCTGGAAGAGTATTAACGTAAACACAGTCGCAAACAGTTCAGGATGTACGAGTAACAGGAACAGTGTTTAGGATCCATGCGTCCGTTAGTCTTAAAGGGACCGCAGTCATTTGTTATTCAAACTACAAAAACACAAACGATCAACTGCTCTTGACTGATCAACTTGTGTAACTTTAATAGTTTTATCTGTACGCTATTGAATTTTTTACAAAGAACATTATAAAATGTTGTTTTAAATGTAATTACTATGCATTTTTTTAATTCAGTTTCTTATCTGAATGTTAGACTTACCTGAAAAAATAAAGCAGTCTGTTTAATTTGTATCTTCTATTCTATTGCATTTATTTGTGCTATTGTGTGTAATCTGTTTATTTGTTCTTATTTTATTACTGTTTACTCGTCTTTTTAAATTCAATTTACCATTCGAAATCAAGCTTTCTTGTGCCGTGTGTAAGCTATTGCAACACAATTACCCCATTGTAAAAAATACATTGAGATAATTTTAATAGTAATTGATCAATTGATCAATAATTGTTCAAATCAAAAAAAAATGCCCAACCCTAAGGAACATGCTGGCCACATTAATTTTTAGTAAAAAATAACAATGAATAATAACGAGTTATGTTGTCATATTAAGCATCTTATCTTATTTATTATTATTTTTATTTTTTTTACTGTGGTATCGATTTAGTATCGATATATCGATATTTTAGTCTGATATCGTATCGAAGTCATAATTTTGGTATCGTGACAACACTAGTCTCAAGTGTCACAACAGCAGATTCGACTGGGAGAAGGTACAATTCAGATATCCTAAAATATAATTGTGATATCTCTAAATCACCTTTGCATACCTTTGCCAGGGCTGCCAACTTTTAAGCATTTGGCGTGAGACACTTTCAGGGCGATGTCTCACGCTCTCACTCTGCCCAAGTAAATCTTATGCCAAATAGGCAGCCCTGCTTTTATGAAACAAAGTCTCAGCTTTTAAATGTTTACATTTTAATACAAAATTCAAGAATAAATACAGTTTTGGCACACTTAATATGGCATAACAGATCGCTGTAGCATCTCATTTAAAGCCAGAGCCATTAAAAAACAGAGTTGTGACATGCTTTGATATTGCACAAGGAGCTCTCAATCATTCCAAACAAACCATGAATTTGAATGTCTTTAAACAGGATAGGCAAAAGCTTTAGTATTCAGGTATTTGCAGCTATTTTTTTGTAAACATTACAGCACATGCATTGGTTATAACATTGACAACATTTACATTGGAGAGGTAACTATTGTAATGTATGTGAAAACTTACTGAAATTACTTATTGACTTAAAAATAATTAAATGTATTGTCAAATACAACTCACTTCCTGATGGCTGAGCGTAATGCGCAGGCTTAGACTGAGCTTGACGATGTAGATGTGACGTAAGCCTCCTGTCTGACAGTTGTAGGTCTTCTAGTAGTTGTGGAATGTAAAATCTGAATCACGTTGTTTAAATATTTTCTCCCGTTGCTTTTGGCTCACTATGGGCTTCTCCCCATTCTTCCCCTTGACTTTATCAGACTTTATGTTTCCACGTCCCCCTGACTGTCTGATAGACAGTAAACGATTGCTGCTGAGCGTCTCCTCTTGTCTATACGGTAATTTCTCAACTGTGCGACAGAGTCGTGTTGGTTTTGACGCAATCGTTAGCCTATTTTTACAAAAACAGCTTCTGCGGGGCGATAGTGTAAGATACAAGGTAATGGAGCCTTTTACGCATTGTCGTGTTTCTTTAGAAATAAACAATGGACAAATGGAGTCTTTAAACGCCTCAGATGTAAAGTTATTCACTGTCAAAGTGACTCAAAAATGAATGGGAGTCAATGGGATGCTAACAGCAGGTGATGGCTTGGTTAGCAATGGCCGCCCCTATGGGTGGAACGCTTTCCAAGTGCTAGATTACCCCCTTGGCTCCACATCATAGATTTCCTGAAATTACTTCTCTGAGGCAAATGTGGTGTTTTCCGCTCGAGGGCGCCCTCTGGCTCTCAGTATGAATAAAAAACTTTTGGGTAATCAATAATAAGAAAATACATTTTAAAACTTAATAAATTTAAAAATTTATAAATTGGTTGAACAATCCATGTTTTTCCTCAATGTACAGGAGTTTTTTTTCCCCACATTGGATGCATAAGCGGTTCATATTTCATATTAAAGACAGACTTTAAGAATAACTTCTTAGGCTTAGACCTTTCTAATGTTTTTTAGTCATAGTCTGCATATTAGTAGGTAACCCAGCAGTTTGTTTGGTTTTGTGTGTGTGTAAAATAAGTTTTCTGTAAAATATTACAAAAATAATAATAATAATTAGTATTAGTATTATATTGTTACATTTATTCTGACATACTCTTTGTTATTTGTAATTATGAAAATGTTATTGTAATGGTAATATTTCTTATTTTTAAAAATATTTTTTGCAGTAATAATAATCATAATAATTATTATTAGTCACATTAATATAAAAACACAAAATGTTATATACACACACTTTTCATTTTCATTCAATAATCACATTTTTAATCGCAATCGCAATTTTACCCAGAATAATCGCAATTATATATTTTCCCCAAATCGTGCAGCCCTAATGTTAGTTAAGAAATACTGATCATTGTTAGTTTTATCTCAGGTCCATTAAAACAGTTCTTTTGATTTTTATTGTAATGTTATTAAACAGTAACTAAGAAATTAACATTACTTACAATAATTATTTCTTTATAAGTATTTTTCATTGTCAGTTTGGTAATAATGAATTAACATGTTAACTAATGAAGTCGTATGTCTCAAAGTTTTACTGAACAATAACAAATAATCAAAAAAATTCTAATCATTAGGGCATGTTGTAGTCCAGATTAAAACATAAAAATGTTTAAGTTTGAAAATAAATAGCCTATTAAGTCTAAGTATTAAGTATTTGGTACTGTGATGAACAACACTGAGATTACAAAAAAATGAATGGCTGTTTTAAAAACTTCACTAGCGTGGTTGCTTTTGTTTGCGGGTTTCCGGGGTAATCGCTGCATTCTGCAGTTCATCAGCGCCCGTTGACCTTTGACCGTTGAGCATGTTGAGCATTTATACGGTTGATGGGCAACGTATTCTTGAGTGCATTATAAAAAAAAATTATAATTGTTAATAAATTATTATTTACAATATTTTAAAGTGCCCACGATAACAATATCGTGCATATTCATTAACGTGATATATCGCATTAACGAAAATTGGTGCATGTCTTCTAGTCTGGCCCTTTTTGATGTGTATAATGTGTTCTTCTAATAATGAGAGATATTATAGGAAAACGTGGCATATGACAGGAAATAAAAATTTTCAACATAAGAACATTTTAAGTATAGTTCAGTTACACTTTACTCAAAGCCCTTATGTATAATGAATTATAAAGATATTTACAAATGTTATATATATATTATATATTTTCATAAATAATTGTAGCCAAAGTTAAAATACATTATATTATTAGCAGATTCTGAAATCGGTTGCCATGTGTTTAATGTATTATACTTTCTAAAGGTGTGTTGAATGATAAGTATTGAACTGGGGTTACAAATATGACATCATACAATAATAAGTTGCATTACAAGGAATAATTACTGCATAAATACGTTTTATAATATGCATTCTACATAAGGTGTAAAGTGTTACATAAAGTTATTTAAGTATAATTCTGTCAAACTGATAATTGATGCAAACTTCCCAACTGCTTTGCAACCAGAAGCTTTAGTTTAGCTTTGGCTAGAACTAAAATTAATGAAAGTCTGCATAATTTTTGTTTGTGCTGGTCAATTATGAACAATAGGTAAAATTTAACTGCTAGCATAAGCTTGAGAGAATTGGGTGGGGCCAAGGGGCTGCTGCTGCAAACATTTTAGTGGCTCCTCCCCTAACACACAAGTATAGGTATGAGGTCTCTATGGAACAAGAGTGGACGTTTCTAAATGTGTGGGTGTTTTCAAAATGATGGGTGTTTATAAATCACGCAATGAAAATTGTCTTGTTTATGGCCACGCCCACTGGTAATGCATAATACTAAGCTTCAAAGACATATACTTGGGTTTCTGTGGGAAAAAAGGAGGGATGCTTCTAAGTTTGTGGGTGTTTTCAAACTGATGGGTGTTTATAAACCATGCAGTGAAAATGATCCCTTTCACCTGACGTGGGCCATTCAGGTTATGCAGTGCATGGTTGCGTGGTTAATAAACACCCATCAGTTTGAAAACACCTACAAATTTAGAAACACCCACCACCTTTTTTCCACTGAGAACTCACACTCCTAACAGATGCAATCTTACTCCAAACTTTTGATTAAACTTGAGAGCACTGCAAATATCTTAAATAGAGTTTTGACTAGTCAAAATGTATTTAGAGATATCTCAAATCACATTTCTTACTAGTAAAATTTTAATACCAGGTATCTCTAAATATCATTCTGACTAGTCAAATGACTCGACAAATATATTTATGGCTATCCAAAATATATTTATGGATGGTCAAACCATAGTTTTATATGCTAAAACGGCTTGCCATAGTGCAAATATCTAGCCCACAGTTTCCAAAGTGCGGAGGCAATTTTACATTTAACAGTTTTGTTTATGGTGCATATACATCAATTTACACTGTAATGACACTTGCAAACTCGCACTGTGCCACGAATCAGTCTGTTTTAGACTAAAAGAAAGAAATGTTTTCTCTGAGCATTAAGCAGGTGTGCACGTGTTGGTGTGCACGCGTGAAGAAAAATGGTTTAAAAAAATAGATGACAGGCATTACTTGAGTTTCTAAGATGAGGCATATTAGTTAGACTACATTCACTTGCCATTCAAGAAACTTTTTTTTACCATTTAGGGAAGAATAGCGTTTAATAAACTTACTTCAAAAAAGTAGTCTAACTTATACATTCATTTTTTTGTTTCAATACTTGTATTGTGTGGTAACCATTTTATAAAAGCAATACGGTACTGAAGGCTGAAGGGTATTGTGAAAAAGGCTGAGGGGTTGTAGGCTATGGAGGACAAGGAGTGCCAGTTAAACATAAAATGAAGAACCATTTTTTCAATTTAATAATTCAAACATAAAAATCGATATAAATAAATCACTTTTAAATGGATAAATTAATAGACAGTTGTGTGTGTGTGTGTGTGTGTGTGTGTGTGTGTGTGTGTGTGTGTGTGTGTGTGTGTGTGTGTGTGTGTGTGTGTGTGTGTGTGTGTGTGTGTGTGTGTCTGTTTCTAAATGTAGTTTAATAAAAACAATAAATACAGACATTTTAAATGTATAAATAAATAAATCTCTATCTATTTGCCAATTGCTTTTCCTTGTTGCTTTGCCAAATGCTTTTCTTAATCCATTTGTCAATCGAGTTAAAAAATGCCATTGGACAGGACATGCGCGCGCAACCAATCAAAGTCAGTCAATGCGATTGAGCGCAGTAGTTAAATGTAAACTGACCACGTTTAACTACAGTGCTCAATCGCATTGACTGACTTTGATTGGTTGCTCACACGTTTGTCCTGTCCAATGGCATTGTTTAACTCGTTTGACAAATGGATAAAGAAAAGCATTTGCCAAAACAACAAAGAAAAGCAATTTAAAATTATTTTTTAATATACTTCTTATTGTTTAATTAATGTACGCTTTTAAATACAGTTTTAAATTTGTCTATTTATTTATACATTTACAACTATTTAATTTATTGTTTTATTATACTACACATTTAAAAACACAAATTAAATAAACAACTTTTATATAAACAAACAAATGTCTATTAATTTGTCAATTTAAATGTGATTTTTTTATATAGATTTTTATGTTTGAATTATTAAATTGATAAATTGATAGGCCTACTCCTGGTCCTCCATAGTGCCACTTAGGCTATGCATGCCTTTCACATGTTATCGGAAATCCTACTTTTCACTTCTGAAGTCGTGATTACGAGCTTATCACGTTCAGATTTTGACTTGAGTTTTTAGGATAATTTTGAAAGCACTTCAAAGCTGCATAATTCAGTAGGCTACCTCACGTCTTCTACCTAGTTATTGCTTACGTAGACCTGTCTGTCAAAATACATTTAAGCATATTAATCCACAACGACAAAAACCTAAACACCTGACTTTTACTGAACAAGTTATTAATTAGCTTCCAATGTATATTGTTGTTAAACCGGGATACAAAAAATATTTTTGTATTTATTTTTTTATACAGAATAAGGCCAGACATATCTGTTAACGATATGTCTTCCTTGAACGATGTAAAAATACATTAGAAAGTTATAAAGCATAAAAGATAACGTGCGTAGCCTTTATAGCCATTTATATAACTTTATATTAATTATTTAAATGTTTAAAGTTAAAAGAGCATGGATCTCACCTGTGAAGGGTGAGCTCAGGCATCCAGAGAGACCCAGTAACACCGCGCAGAACACTAGAGCTGTCATCCTGACGACCTGCGATCACACAATGAGCTCTGCGGGAAAATTGCTCAAATAGTATTTTGAGTGAGCGCTCAACCAATGGCGTGAGTTGGGGGCGGGATGTTGTAATATGTGCTGCGGTCAGCCCAGACAAAACGTAGCAAAAAAGGTGTCTTTTATTTTATTTTTTATTTTTACTGAAACAGTGGTGCGTTGGACAACCTGTTCTAATGAGTGAAGAGTTGCAGCTATGGCAGCTGAGAGCATTTTGTGTTCTTTCTGAAGAATTTATCAGAGTTGATGAACTCGGACAAAATTTCAGGCTGGGAAATGTCACACCAACCAGGCCGTCACATACACCCACAACAAATTTTGGAACCATGCAGAATCATATTTTTTGTATGGTCATCACATAAAAAAGGTTTAAATCCTTATAAATAATAATTAAAATAATTAAAGGTTCTCTCTTGAACTGCACCTTCACTTCACTTCTCTTTTCTTTTCCATTATCTTCATTTTCCCTAATATGCCTCTGTATTTACTCTCTCCCTTGTGCGTTTACTTCTTTGCTACTTTTCGTGTCCCGTCATTTCTTTTTCAGCAGATACCTTTAGGAACAGTACAGTCTCAACACTGAAAAAAAACACTGCGAAAGCAAAATTTCGTTAGCACAGAATCAAAATGTATTTGAGGTCAATTCAAAATATCACATTACGACAATGTGTTGTAGTTTTATCTTAAAATCAATTAAATATACAATATTTAACAACTATTTCATGCAAATATAAAATTATTTTTCTAATTTGCTTAAATGTCAAAATTTATAAAATAATAAATACATCATAATATCTTTATAGAAAAGTCATAATACTGAACATGTTATTGCATTATTACTAATATTCTTTTGTGTTGTTGTCTGTCCAAGCTCCCACCAAACATATACCAAACCAAACAAGCCTATAAACCGATGTGAATATCCGTCTGCTAAATTACTAGCTTTTTTGAGTTACTCATTTTGAAATACTCAGTTTTTTGAATGACGATAGTAATGGGGTGCTAACATTTGCTAGCAGTTTAACACTTAGCTACGTTAAAGATGTATAAAACCACAGCCTTTTACATTTGAAACTGAACTGCATTTGAAGCCCTGAAGAGGTCAGTAATTTTGCTTCATTTCGCTCCTTCTTCTTTCCCTCAATGCTTTGGCCACTTCTGTCCGTCACACTGATTATTACTCAAAATGGTTGGGCAAACACGCGGAGCTCACCTTTACGAAAGTTAACTGTGGTTTTACTACAAATAAAAGCAAAAAAAAAACATGCTTATTGTAGTAGGAAGCTTAGTTAATTTGTGGTTACCATGGTTATTGTAGTTAAACCATGGTAACCACAAATTATCCATGCTTGCTGCTCTAACCATAGTTTAACCATGGTATTTGTGATAAAACTGTGGTTATAGGCAATTGATTAACCAAAAAAACATGGTTACTACACTTTTACTATAATAAAACCATGGTTATTTTTCATAAGGGCCCACAGCTGAATCGTAGATTATCAATTTATCGTCAAATGCTGAATTCGAATTACTTTAGTGCATTGGAGCTATTATATATAATTAAAAGGCAATAATATATAGGCTAATTAAAATAATTGAAGGCAACGGGCCAAATCAGTTGTCAGGCCACCGGAAATTCACCTGGTGCTCCCGATGGCCAGTCCAGAATAAAAGAGAACATCCCAATCAAGTGATCAAGGGATTTGTGGAAACTGTGGTTCCCAATTATTGTGATCCAACATTTGCCTCTCATTTCAGGATGAAAAGACAAGCATGTCTTCTAGGGGTGACCCCTAATAGTCGAAGATTCGATGCATCGATATGCAGGACCGGATTCGACCACTGATCTCATGGTCGAATCTTCGCGGGTGTTATGAAACGAGGATTATACCATTTTGGCAATATGAGTCTGCTCAATATTAGTGTTATAAAGACATGTCGCAGCGCTGAGCGATCATCCCTTTAAGGGCACTGAGCCGGACGCGCCGCGCCTTTAAAATTTGAACACATATACACCAACGGCGGCATTCAACGCCTGTCCGCTGCGATTAAATCTATATTTCCCTCAAATCATGAATGTACATACTGATTTCACCCTGTGCTACAAGATACACTCATCGTGCAGCTCTTCTGTCAGAAGTCGATTCAAAGTTGAGCTTGCGCGTATGCCTGGTGTGAGATAAAGTTACCGGAGACACGGCGCTGAGCTTCAGTCCGGTGTGCGACCCCCTTTAAGCATATAAATGCACTCAAAGTGTTCTTTTCCTCGTTAGGCAGGTATTTTTTTAGGTTTATTTATCAAAATGTTCTTTTATATTTTTGTGTGATGTTCTGTGTTTCGATCGCGGCTTTTAAATGTTATGAGAGAACGGTTAATTTACGAATGTGTAGTGTATAGTTTTGATCACTTTATTAAAAGTGGTGGCTGTGTGCCGTGTGTAAAGTAAAATAAAAATAGTCTCAGCCTCCTGCTGACTAGTGTCCTGTCCTTCCCAACCCGTTTATACCGTTTATTTTTTTCCGGTCTATGGTTTACACACACATACAGTATTGTTCAAAATAATAGCAGTACAATGTGACTAACCAGAATAATCAAGGTTCCCTTTCGGGGAACTCGAGCTGCGTCGAAACGCTGTGAGAACGCCTCTGCGTTAATGCGTCGTGAAGCGCCTGTAGAACCATTCCATCGGAAAAAAGATCGATCGTCGGCGTGATGACGTCATCGACCGGAAGCTATAAAACGTCCGTGAAAACAAACAGGAACTAGCTTCTGTGCCTTCAGTAAGCGATCTGTGTGAACCTGTCTGTCTATTTGGTGTTTTTGTCTGTCTATTATCAGAGATTTTCCACCCTTTTGTTAAATATTTCATATATTAACAGAAAAAAGAGAAAATAAAATAGATAGAAATGGCGAGTGAAAGCAGCAATTTCAGAAAGTGTGTTCCTCCCTGCCCACGTTACATCACGGGCGGGGACACACATCTTCTCTGTGTTGCATGCTTGGGAGCGCAGCATGCCCAGGCAGCCCTCGAGGGGGCTGCTTGCGAGCACTGTGAGCGTATGCCACTGAGAACGCTGCGCTCCCGCCGGGCACTCTTCGAGGAGGGTGCCTCGGCTCGTGTTCCCCGCGGCTCTGGTCCCGCTGCTGCCGAGGCAGAGCGGAGGCTGCAGTCGTGGGGTTCACAATTGGATGTTGCAGAGGGGTTTGAGACGGGCACTGCCTTATCTCTGCCCTCACCTGCTCCATCCAGCGGTTCTTCTCGGGGCTTGGAAGCACGCATTGCGGTTTCTTCCCCCCCGAGAGAGCCGCCGGTGCTCCAACTATCCAGCTCCGAGGAGGTGGACGTTGAGAGCATCGCGACTGAAGATTCGCCACTTCAGTCCCCTGCGAGTGAGGAGCTCGTTGAGGTTCTAACGCGAGCCGTGGCCAGATTAAATATTGACTGGCCCGTAGAGAGATCTGAGGCAGGAAAGAGAAGATCTAGTAAATTAGATGAGAGATTCCTGCCCGCCCGCGCTTCAGAACCTCAGCGGCGGGGCCTGCCATTCTTCCATGATTTGCACACCGAGGTGGCAACATCATGGAGGAGACCGGCATCATACCGTGTGTTCAGCCCTCAGACTTCGGTCTATAGCAACATCATGGGGCTGAAGCACTACGGTTATGGGGCGATGCCAAAGGTTGAAGAGACGCTCGCGAGCCATCTCTCGCCTTCCTCGGCATCGTCCCTAAAGGCCCCGACTTTGCCCACCAGACCATTGAAAACAACGTCGGCACTGGTGGGCAAAGCGTACTCGGCGGCAGGTCAGGCTGCTGCATGCCTACACACCATGGCGATAATGCAGGCGTATCAGGCTGACCTGCTCAGGGACTTAGATGGACGCGATGAAGTGGGGGGTGATGTCATAAATGAGTTGAGAACAGCAGCTGATCTGACTCTCCGGGCCACCAAAGAGACGGCCAGATGTGTTGGCCGCTCTATGGCAGCATTGGTGGCTACGGAGAGACATTTATGGCTCAACCCCACCGAAATCAAGGAGAGGGAGAAGAGCTTTCTGCTCGACGCGCCGCTGTCTCCTGGTGGCCTCTTCGGTGACGCAGTACACACTGTCACCGAGAGGTTCCAGGAGTCAAAGAAACAAGCTGCGGCGCTAAAGCAGTTTCTCCCTCTCCGGGTCCAGGTCCCTGGGGCTGCCGCTGACATCAGGCAGCCCAAGCCGAGTACGAGCTCCGCTCACAGGTCACAACAAAAGCAGAGCGTCGCCGCTCGAGCTCCCCCTCAGCGCGGGGACGGGGGGCGGCGCTCTCAGGCGAGGCCTTCGAGGGGCAGGGCTGATCTGCGGACAGTCCTGATCGCCAAGAAGGCCTCGTCGAAGCGTTCCTGACGCCAGAAGCATCAGGACGCTGAGGGTGGTTCCCCCCATAGGGAAGCGGTGTTTACCCCTGCTAACGGTACCCGCTTCCCTACGGCACCCTCGGGGGGCCGCGCTGCCAACCCCGCCGCAATGCCGGGGCGCAGTCGGTCTCCGCGGGCCACCCGAGGGTGGTCCGCACCCCCTCCGGGGGGCCCCCGAGCAGTCAAGTCAGTCGTTCCCTGCCGGTCCGCCGCTTCAGGGCACTGTATTTGTTGCTCAAAATACACCAGAGGCCAGCCTCGAGAGGCTGGTTCCCTTAGTAGATTTTCTAGACGAGTGGAAACGTCTATCAAATATATCTCGTTGGGTCCTGCAGATAGTAGAAAGGGGGTACGCCATTCAATTCAAGAGTCGGCCACCTCCTTTCTGCGGTGTCCTACCTACAGAGGTGGGCCCGGAGCAGGCTCTGGTAATGGCACAGGAAGTAGAGACACTCCTGCAAAAAGGGGCTATAGAGAGGGTTCCCCCTCCCAGCAGGGAGTCTGGCTTTTACAGCCGTTACTTCATCGTGCCGAAGAAGGATGGGGGCTTACGCCCGATATTAGATCTGCGGCTATTGAATCGCTCGGTGGCCAAGCTCAAATTCAAGATGCTTACACTCAGACAGATTGTAGCGCAGGTCAGATCGGAGGATTGGTTTGTCACCATAGACCTCAAAGATGCGTATTTTCATGTCTCCATCCTTCCACATCACAGGAAGTTCCTGAGGTTTGCCTTCGGGGGAGAGGCATACCAATATCGTGTACTTCCCTTCGGTCTAGCACTGTCACCCCGCACGTTCACCAAGTGTGTGGATGCAGCTCTGGCGCCGCTGCGTCTACAGGGCATCCGCATACTGAACTATATCGACGACTGGCTGATTCTAGCGAATACAGAGCAGATGGCGGTTCAGCATCGAGATGCTGTTCTCGCCCATATGTCGAAGCTGGGGTTGAGGCTGAACGCCAAGAAGAGTGTGCTTTCTCCGGCTCAGAGAACCACTTTTCTAGGTGTGAACTGGGATTCGGTAATTATGCGGGCGCAATTATCGCCAACACGCATAGCATCGATCCTGGCAGCCGCCAAAGAACAGAAGCTAGGCCGAGCCGTCACTGTGAAACGGTTCCAGAAACTGTTAGGTCTCATGGCAGCAGCGTCCAACGTGATACCTTTTGGCCTACTGTACATGAGGCCACTGCAGTGGTGGCTCAAAACGAAAGGGTTCTCCCCGAGGGGAAATCCGCTCCGCACGATCAAAGTCACGCGGCGATGCCTACGTGCTCTGGTCATGTGGAAAAACCCGGGGTTTTTATCTCAGGGTCCCGTGTTGGGGGCTCATGTTCGTCGCGTAACGCTAACGACAGACGCCTCTCTCACGGGCTGGGGGGCGACCATGAGTGGTCGCTCATCCCAGGGTCTATGGCAGGAACATCAGCGGCACTGGCACATAAATCGGCTAGAGATGCTCGCAGTGTTTCTTGCATTGAAACAGTTCCTGCCCGACCTCAGGGGCCACCATGTACTAGTCAGAACAGACAACACGTCCGTGGTGGCCTATATAAATCACCAGGGGGGTCTGAGGTCTCGTCCGTTGGACAAATTGGCACATCGGATCCTCCTGTGGGCCCAAGGGAAATTGCTGTCAATCAGGGCAGTATATATCCCGGGGGCCCTGAACCAGGAAGCAGACAGCCTGTCGAGACAGGGGCCGAGGCCCGGGGAATGGAGACTCCACCCAGAGGTGGTGGAGCTCCTTTGGAAGGTTTATGGGAAAGCAGAGATAGACCTGTTCGCTTCGGCGGAGAACTCTCACTGCCCGCGGTGGTTTTCTCTGACCCATCCGGCCCCGCTGGGGCTGGATGCCATGGTACAGGAGTGGCCGAGGCTGCCTCTGTACGCCTTCCCCCCGATTGTCTTGCTTCCAGGAGTTCTGGAGAGGGTACGCCGGGACGGGGCCCAGGTACTTCTAGTGGCTCCGAACTGGCCGACCCGAGTATGGTTTTCGGACCTGATATCTCTCCTGGAAGGCTCTCCGATGGAGATTCCGACCAGGAGGGATCTACTCTCTCAGGCGGGCGGGAGATTCCTGCACCCACGCCCAGAGATGTGGAAACTGTGGGCCTGGCCTCTGAGGGGGCTAGGCTCATAGAGGAGGGTCTCTCGGCCGAGGTCGTAGAGACCATCCTACACTCCAGAGCTCCGTCCACAAGGAAGCTGTACGCTTTGAAATGGAGACTTTTCTCAGCATGGTGCAGAGAACGCCAGTGGGACCCAGTTAACTGCCCGGTTGGTACAGTGCTGGAGTTCCTGCAGGAGAGGTTCTCTGCAGGGTTGACCCCCTCCACACTTAAGGTGTACGTGGCGGCCTTGGGTGCTGTCCACGTCCCTTGCAGTGGAGTGTCTTTGGGAAGACACCCTTTAATTACACGCTTCCTTCGTGGCACATTAAGGTTGAGGCCAGTTATGCACTCGAGGGTCCCGGCATGGGACTTGGCCATTGTTTTGAGGGGCTTGTCCGGACCTCCGTTCGAACCTCTAGAGGAGGTTTCGGATAAGTTCCTCACCTTGAAAACTATCTTCCTTTTGGCCATTTCATCCCTTAAAAGGATAGGAGATATTCAGTCCCTGTCAGTAGGGCCCTCATGTCTAGAGTTCGCGCCAGGGATGGTGAAAGCATTTCTGCATCCCAGGCCGGGTTATGTCCCCAAGGTTCCTACGAGCCCACGGGGCCCCATCACTCTACAAGCCTTCTGTCCTCCTCCATTTATGACGTCAGACCAGGAAAGGTTAAATCTGCTGTGTCCTGTGAGGGCACTGGATACTTATGTCCACAGAGCTGCCCTGTGGAGAAAAACTGAACAATTGTTTGTTTGCTTTGGACCCCCTAAGAAGGGGGCTCCAGTATCCAAGCAGAGGATGAGCAAGTGGGTGGTCGAGGCCATCTCACTTGCTTATGAAGCTACCGGGCAGCCATCTCCACTGGCTGTCCGGGCGCACTCAACCAGGGGTATGGCTGCTTCTAAAGCACTTTTGTCGGGGGCTTCCCTCCATGATATATGTAACGCGGCCGGATGGTCGTCTCCTTCTACCTTCGTCAGGTTCTACGAACTAGACCTGGCATCTACAGTAGGGGCACAGGTACTCTCGTAACCGTGTGCGCTTCGGCTTCACACATACGAGACACTTGGTCCTATGGCGATGTGGGTATAAGCGTTCTCACAGCGTTTCGACGCAGCTCGAGTTCCCCGAAAGGGAACGTCTCAGGTTACGTATGTAACCCTAGTTCCCTGAGGGAACGAGACGCTGCGTCGCTCTGCCATACTCCCGGCGTGTCCGTGATCACTTACTTCAGGCTTTATCAGAAGTTAGTTCCTGTTTGTTTTCACGGACGTTTTATCGCTTCCGGTCGATGACGTCATCACGCCGACGATCGATCTTTTTTCCGATGGAATGGTTCTACAGGCGCTTCACGACGCATTAACGCAGAGGCGTTCTCACAGCGTTTCGACGCAGCGTCTCGTTCCCTCAGGGAACTAGGGTTACATACGTAACCTGAGACGTTTTTAGTATATTTTTTATTGCTACGTGGCAAACAAGTTACCAGTAGGTTCAGTAGATTGTCAGAAAACAAACAAGACCCAGCATTCATGATATGCACGCTCTTAAGGCTGTGCAATTGGGCAATTAGTTGAAAGGGGTGTGTTCAAAAAAATAGCAGTGTCTACCTTTGACTGTACAAACTCAAAACTATTTTGAACAAACATTTTTTTTTTAAATGGGCCGCGGCAATGTTTCAGATGAGCTTCTTACGCTAGACAAATGCCTTTATTTTCAACGCGATCACCTTGCCCAAACCATTCCGAAACTAAGGAGCCATTGTCCTCAGATTACAAACAAGCTCCTCGGCGGCGCGTTTGCGGGACTCGTGTTTCTCTCTGTGGGGGATTTTAAAAAAGTGACGTGAGGGGAAGGGAGGCGGCAGCGCTAGGACAGTGTGTGTGTGTGTGTGTGTGAGAGAGAGAGAGAGAGAGAGAGAGAGAGAGAGAGAGAGAGAGAGAGAGAGAGAGAGAGAGAGAGAGAGAGAGAGAGAGAGAGGCTCGTGGCTGTTATTTCAAATAGCGCGTCTGTGTCTGAAGTTTGTTTTGAGCGCTTATGCCACCACTCTGGCATAATTACTCTGAGAATTACCCTGGTCTGAACCGCGTCTACTACCATCTTCCTCCATGTTTGTTTATGTATTGCAGCGTGCATGGGCATGCAGTGGCGTGAGGTGCATCTTGACGTAAAATTCTGCCGTAAATCGTGGCGTAAGCGATAGAGCCTTATATAAAACGATAGACATTTTCTATCATCCAGACGATATTTTTCGTCATATCACCCAGCCCTAGCTTCAAGAGAAACTGGGGGAAGTTGCCACTTGGCTTGAACACAGAAACATTTGGCAGCAGAAATACTTTGTTAGCAAGATCATGCGATTTCAAATTAAAACCTTAAAAAAATCTATCAAAGTGCAGAACAAATTTAATACACCTGAGAGTTACAATTTCTGTGCATAAAATCATTTTAAATTAAAAATTTGAATTATAAAAAACAGCAAGCATTACTGCAAATGCCATTTTGCCAAAATTCATTAAAAAAAATGGAACAATGTGAGAAAACGTCTCGTTTACGTATGTAACCCTCGTTCCCTGAAGGAGGGAATGGAGACGTACGCCAGAACTGACCGACGAATTGGGATCTGATTTCAGAGACCAATCTACTTTGAGTGTGTTAAAAACGAGCCAATGGAGATTGGCATGCGATCCATGCATTCCACGCTCTGCCCCGCAGCGCGGGTATAAATAAGGAAGTGGAATGGTAGAGCACCTCTTTCTACTTCGGAGCCGAACAGTGCATCTTGCTGTTTCTATGAAGAGTGTTGTTAAACTGAGTCTCGTGAGAGAAACTGGAACTACTGCCAGTGCGGGTGTGACGGCGCGTCAGCGAGTGATCACTTCTTTCATTCATAAAAGAGCTTGTTAGTTCCCTGGGCGTTTCCCTTTTTTGAGATCTCACACAGGCTTGCACTGGACTGTGCTGGCAGCTGGCAGCTCTGATTGGACTGCGCTGGTGGCTGGCATGACTGTACCAGCGGCTGGCAGCTCTGACTGAACTGTGCTGGCAGCTGGCGTGACTGTACTGGCAAGCGATGTAAGCACTGGGGTTGTCAATATTAAAGTGGACACAGATGGGAAGTGCATGGCCACGGAGCTTGGCCTCGGAGCTTTTCACACATAGCCCCCTCCAAAAAAAATGTTTGGCGAAGCCTCCTCGTCTGACACTCCCACAGTGAACGGGGACCCGCTTAAACACAATGCAGAAAGTTACTGAATGAACTTCAAGGAGCTTTATAAATCAAATTGTCCTTGAGAAGATGGTTAGCCCCATAACAGAAAAAGTCAATGAGAGCACAGTCCGGTAAATCTGAAGCATTTGCAATGTCCAAGAAAATCTGTATTTTTTCTTTGATATTGTGGTTACCTTGGCGCATACGGACTAGTTCAACTGCTGGATTCATGAGGATGAAGTCTTCTGTAATGATTTAGTGTTATATTGAAAGCATACAGCAGAAGGATTGAGAATCCAAACACAGTTTATTTACAAGTGTCATCCAAGGTCCATACCAGGCAGAGGGTCAAGCACATATAATCACTCCAAATACAGCACATACACTCCAAGGAGGGCAGACAGGATCAGGTAATCCAAGGCTCAGGCAGGAATCAAATAGTGGTCGAGGCATCCACCTCCACGATGAAGGGCAGATCAGGGATGGACGAGGAGGGGAGAAGTAGTGAAGGCGGTCTCGAAGTCCTTGAAAGCTCCTGTGGCAGATGGTGTCCAGGACAGAGACTTGGGCTTGTTGTGGAGGAGGTTGGTGAGTGGACTGGAGAGAGAACTGTACACTTGAATGAACCGGCGATAGAATTGAGCAAATCCAAGAAACCTTTGGAGCTCTTTGATGGTGGTTAGAACAGGTCAGGAATGGATGGCGTCACCCTTCCCCTCGTCCATCCAGATGCCATTGCAGTCAGTGTTATAGCCAAGGAACTGTACTGAGGACTAGTGGAAGGAACATTTCTCAGCTTTCAGGAACAGTTGGAAGCTCCTCAGGCATTTCAGGACCTCCGCAATGTGGTGGCGATGTTCAGCCATGCTTTGGAAGTAGATCAGGATATCGTCAATGTGACTTGTTGAAAAACTCTGAGCATCCCCATGGATGAAGTCCTGGAATACGGAGTCCTGGCCAATCTGTATGGCATCAGAAGGTATTCATAGTGGCCAGTTTGCGGATGAGGTTGTACACATGTTCTAGTGCAGCAGGGGCGAGAGGAAGGGGTAATTGAACGCTACTATTATCTTGTTGAGGGCACAGTAGTCAATACAAGGTCTCAAGCCTCGGTCTTTCCTGGCCACAAAAAAGAAGCTTAAGGCAGCAGGGGAAGTAGACGAACGGATGTAACCTTGGTCCAGAGCCTCCCTGATGTATTCCTCCATGGCCTTCTCCTCAGGAAGTTACAGGGGATAGATCTTTCCACAGGGCACGAGCTCACCTGGAAGTAGGTTGATCGTGCAGTCCCATGGCAGGTTTGGAGGCATGTTTGGGGCAGAAATCAACGTCTACCGAACATTTCTCGACTGGACTTTTGATGGATGTGGCACAGAGAGGTAGATCTTGGGTACACGGCAGAACTGCAAAGGCGGAGAAACAGTTTGGGAAAGAGCTATCGTCCCACTTCTCCAGTCTTTCATGAAATGACGGGGTTGTGTGATTCCTCCAGGACCAGCAGGTGAAGTTGATCCACATGAAGGAGACCCGCTTGAACTTGTATTCAACCTACAGAGGAGCACACGGTACATCGGTTGAAAGGTCCCATTATTGAGTGGATCTGGTAGATGTTTGAGGTGACTGACATCCAAAGCTTGAGCATAACAGGCAGACACAGGTGAATGAAATGACAGAGTTTACTGAGAAACCAGAACTGAGTGGGGCAGGTGAGTAATATGCTGGCAGATTCTGACATGTGAGGTAGATAGCTGGAAGATACTGTACTTAATGCTTTACAGATGGCGATGGAGAAAGAGTCGTCGGAAACACAGGAGACAAGGAAGACAAACTGGAGACAGGACGAGGGGAACACTGGAGACTAGGAGATTTCACGGAGAGTCACAGAGAGGGCAGGTAAGTATCACATGGGGGTCCTTGAGGTAAGCATTTGTGTGGCTATGTGCAAATGAGACCGGACAGTGACTGAGTGAGAGCATGGGGCTCAAGTGCTGCCGGTGATTGCAGATGATGACGTGCAGGTGTGTGTGATTAGTACTCTGGAGATGGAGTGTTGTGACTGGTAGAGGGTGGAGCCTGGCATGCTTGCAACAACTGTAGCTGTGTCTCATTTCAGAAGGCTGCGTCCTCCGGAGGTCGCATTTGAAGGGTGCATACGTCATAAGGCCGTCTCATTTCAAAAAAGTGAGTAGGACTCTCCAAATGCGACCTTCGAATGTGTCCTTCTTTCACAGGAATTCGGAGTGTGCTGAGGTGTAGCCTTCACGGCTGGAGATAACCCACAATTCTTTGCGTCTCCGTTAACAACCGTCATATTTCTTTAAATATTATATGAAAAAACGGCACCACCGCCAGATATACATGCGAGCGTTAAATTAAGTAGTTCAAGCTTTTTTTGTTGTTTTTTTTAAGCTCTATTACCTCAAACAGATAGTTGTGGTAAACAGGATTACAACTGTTTAGTGCATTTTAAACGTTTAGAACAGTACATTGCTGTCAAGACAAGAAACATTTCATAGTCATTTTCAAGTTATAAATAATTTTCATTCATATAACTGGCGTGAGAGTGCAACGTGGCTGAACTTGTTGGCATAGCAACGGGATACTTCCTGCCTGTGTGTCCTACGAAGGACGTCTCGTTTAATTCTGATTGAGGACACTCCGTATACTGCATCCTACACAGGACGTGTCCTCCGGAGGACGCAGCCTTCGAAATTTAACGAAATGAGACACAGCTTGTGAGTGTTTTATAATGGATGCTCGCCATAGAAGCGTGTTTTGAAGAAGTATGTGAGAATCTGTTTTTTTTTTTCATAATCAGCGGGCATAGTTCAATTGACTCTGTATGCAATTGGATAGTCCTTCAGCCAATCAGACCAAACATCCATCTTCTCTATCCATTTTTGTGTTAAACCCGCCAATAGCACACACAGTGGATAAGCTGGTTTGTGATTAGTCCCTGCAAATTTGTAACAGAAGCAGGACAAAAATATTGGTGCATTCAAGTCCTCCTAGGATGTTCATATTTTTGAGGTAAGAAGTTACGTTTACGACATCATGTGCATTCAAGTCTCTTTGGTCGAAGTAAGATGGCGGTGTACCTTCTTTTAATGAATTTCACGAAAATACATCAAGGTTTATTAACCCTGCATATAGAAAATGAAGAACAAATAATGCACATCAGGAGAGTTTAAATCTTTTACAAATGTAATTAATTTATGAAGCCACTGTAAACATTATAATATTAGACTAATTGTTAAATTACAATGCTAGCTTACTTTGTTGTAAATGACAAAGCCTAACAGTGTCACTGCCAGGTACAGTTATATTTTACTACAGACATTGCATCCATTGTTTCCACCATGTTTCTCACTGACATGCCCCCAACTCGTACAGATTGGGGCTTAAAGAAAATCTTGAACTTCCCACTGGTATTGACGACTTCATGGTGGTGTTTAGGTGCATTCAACTTGTAAATATAATCTGTACGACATGACTTGAATGGTCATAAGTACAGGTTTCCAGCCTGAGCTACAGGGAGAAACCGTTTATCCAGTATAGCAAAACGGAGCAGAGTAAGTACTTTTAAGTTGTTAAGAATATCTGAAAAGTATGTTTGCAAAAAAGAACACTGAAGCTTAATATAATTTCTTTTGTTTAAAAAAATTACACGGAATTGAAAAGTAATAACACTAGAATACATGTTTACAAATGGTTTTGTGAATAAAAAAGTCAAGGTTTTTGGGGGTCCTTTCAGTATTGATTCGGAGAGGAGGGGGTCCTTTGTGTAAAAAAAAAAGAAAAAAAAAGGGAACCAATGATCTAGTTTGTTAGCATCATGGCTGTGATGGCCCTGACAGGTTGACTTAAATGTCTGACAGGTGAGATGGCACAAGGTAAAGCTGCTTTTGATATAACTTTTCAAACATGAATATAATATACATTTAATGAACTGCAACTGCCTACTAATACAAGTTTTCTTCCCACAGATTTCCACTGGCTGCTGATCCTTACTAAATGCTTTTTGAGTATTTTATGATTGTAAAAGAATGACTTGTAATTGAATACAAAAATACTGTAACCTATATGTGTCAGAAAACAGAATAGCAGGAATAGTGAGTAATAACAAATATGTTTATTTGGAAATAATAGCACATAGGGACACCAGTGAACTCCAGGAAAGCCTGGATGGCAACCGAGGAAGAATAGTGATGCTGGAAAGACAGATGACCTCCAGGAAAAATTAGTGTGGGTGATCGAGGCTAGCAACCTCATTCACAACACTTGCAAGAGGCCACTAGCATAAGCTACTCAACTTATCAATTACACAGGTAGGGTGCCCTTTTTGCCATTAAACTACTAAGTGGCCCTTTTTGGTTTCTTTTGTTTGTTTATTTTTCTTAATCTTCTATAAATCAATGCTTTTGGTCACACTTTACATTTTGTTTTGTCTTACAAATATTTAGCCAGTGAAAGGTATTAAAAAGAACTTGTTTTGTGACTAAATGTTCCTGTGGCAGGGGAGGCGTGGTTTTGCGGGATCGGCAGAGGGAGAGAGGAGGCGGAGCCGAGCGGGGCGTAAGTGGGTTAAGTGCAAATGACTAACACCTGTCTCTGATTGCAGTAGTTGGCGTGGAGAGACGGCTTATAAGCCACAGCAGAGAGAGACGAGGGAGAGAGAGTTTGGACTGGGACTCGGAGCGCAGCCTGTCTGGAGAGTGATAGCAGTGCAGAGTGTTGAAACCTGTGTGTGAAGTTTAATGAGTTGATGTGCCCTCGAGCACGTGTTTTGTTTGAAAGTAAAAGAGTAATAAAAGTGACGAGTCCCAGTAACGCCGACCCCGCCTTCTTCCTTACATCCTTGACCCGAACCACACTGGTGCCGAAACCCGGGAGGAAGAAGTGTGCACGCCGCCATGGAAACTCCATCCCGCCACCCACTTGCGGACCTAGTGCAATCGCTCGCGGGCCTCCACCAGGAGACTCATCAAGATCTGCGGGCCGTCAGGGAGGAGCAGCAAAAAAGATTTGAGGCGCTCCTCCAGGCCCAGCATGAGGACCGCGAGCTGTTCCGGAGCTGGATGGACCGGGAGGTTCAGGCCAGTCCCAAACCCACCAGCGACTCAGCCGCCACCATCGCGCTCTCGAAGATGGGACCGATGGACGACCCGGAGGCGTTCATCGACCTCTTCGAGAGGTCCGCCGCCGCTCGGGACTGGCCCAAGGAGGACTGGCCAATGCGGCTCCTGCCCCTGCTATCGGGAGAGGCGCAGGTAGCCGCCCACCAACTGCCAGTCAAGAACCTCCTGGTCTACGACGACCTCAAGCGCGCCATCCTGCAGCGGGTCGGCCGGACACCGGAACAGCACCGCCAGCGGTTCCGGACACTGGCGCTCGAAGAGTCCGGCCGGCCCTTCATCTTCGCGCACCAGCTCCGGGACTCGTGCCGCAAGTGGCTGATGGCCGGAGAATGCGACGCCGAGGGGATCATCGATCGCGTGGTGCTGGAGCAGTTCGTCGCGCGGCTTCCGAGGAAGACCGCGCAGTGGGTCCAGTGCCACCGCCCGGCGTCGCTGGACCAGGCCATCCAGTTGGCGGAAGACCAGATGGTGGCGTGCCACGGGGTCGGCGAGCCCTTGCCAGCGGCTTCTCTCTCTCTCTCTTCTCTCTCTCTCTCTCCTCCTAACCCCGCCCCGTCTCTCTCTAAACCTGTCCCCGCTCCCAGGTCCAGAGCTGGAGTGCCGCCCCGGCCGGCGCCGAGGTGGAGAACGGGGCCCGCGGCCGAGACAGCGGCGACTCCCCGGCCGGCGGCCCGGGGAGGAGGGAGCCTAGATCCCTTCCCGGGATCCTTATCTCCGTCCCTCTCTCCACGCCAAGGGCTGGACCCACTTCCAGCCACTAGGGCGGCGGGGAGGCCTGGGCCGGCTTGTTGGCGCTGTGGGGACCCGGGACACTTTATTGATCGGTGTCCGATGATGGATGTGGGGACGCTGGTCCGGGTCCCCGACGCGCCACAAGCCGCCCCCGATCAAGCTGGCCTGTACCAGATACCCGTGAGTATCAAGGGGGGTACCTATCAGGTTTTGGTGGATTCGGGGTGTAACCAAACCTCCATCCATCAAAGCCTGATTTCACCTAGGGCATTGGATAACAGCCGCATGGTTAAGGTGAGGTGTGTGCACGGGGAAGTGGTGGACTATCCGTTGGTGCCCGTGGATATCCAATTTAGGGGTCAAACGCATAGTGTTGAGGTTGCAGTTAACCCGCGCCTCCGGCATCCCATAATTCTGGGGACGAATTGGCCAGCGTTTAATAAATTATTAGGGCACTTATGTGTGGATGCCTCTTGGGGGAAGAACGGAGGTGGGAGGATAGCGGTTGCGCAGGCGGGCGAGGTGGATTCGGGACCGCCGGGGGCAGTTCCAGGGGAACCGAGCGCAATGGGTCCGCCCATCTTCTCAGAGCGCGATGACTTTCCCTTGGAACAGTCCCGGGACGAGACGCTCAAAAATGCCTTTGCTCAGGTCCGCTCCATCGACGGCCACCGCGTCCACCCTGAACAGCCGCTCTCCTATCCGTACTTCTCAGTAATAAATAACCGCTTGTATCGGGTGGTCCAAGACACCCAGTCAAAGCAAGATACAACGCAATTGTTAATACCAAAAAGCCGCCGGGAAATGCTTTTCCAGACGGCTCATTCTAATCCAATGGCGGGGCATTTAGGTCAAACGGCCACATTAAACCGTCTCATGGCCCGATTCTTTTGGCCGGGCATTCACGAGAATGTACGCCGGTGGTGTGCGTCTTGTCGGGAATGTCAGTTGGTGAACCCACCGGCCACCCCAAAAGCACCATTGTGCCCTCTCCCATTAATGCAGGCCCCCTTCGAAAGAATTGGTATGGACCTCATCGGGCCATTGGAACGGTCCGCACGGGGACATCGCTTTGCGTTGGTGCTCGTGGACTACGCAACGCGATATCCCGAAGCAGTTCCTCTCCGCACGATTTCGGCGAAAAGTGTGGCGAGCGCTCTGTTTTCATTAATCTCCCGGGTGGGAATCCCGAAAGAGATTCTCACCGATCAAGGCACGGCGTTTATGTCACGGACGATCCGCGAACTATACGAATTATTGGGCATTAAGGCGATCCGTACCAGCGTCTATCACCCACAGACAGATGGTCTGGTGGAACGTTTTAATCGCACGTTAAAAACCATGATTCGTAAGTTCGTTCACGAAGACGCCAAGAATTGGGATAAATGGCTTGAGCCTCTGTTGTTCGCTGTTCGCGAGGTCCCCCAAGCCTCCACGGGGTTTTCCCCCTTCGAGCTGCTCTATGGGCGCCAGCCGCGGGGGGTGCTGGACGTCCTTAGAGAGGCTTGGGAGGACGGGCCTTCAGCGAGTAAGAACGAAATTCAGTATGTCCTGGACCTAAGAGCAAAACTCCACACTTTGGGGCGGCTATCCATGGAGAATTTGCTCCAGGCTCAGGACAGACAGAAACAGCTCTACAACAGAGGTGCGAAGCTGCGACAATTTTTCACAGGGAGATAAAGTGCTTGTATTGCTGCCCACGTCCAGCTCGAAATTGCTCGCAAAGTGGCAAGGACCCTTTGTGGTCACGCGGCGAGTCGGAGAACTCAACTATGAGGTGAGCCGGTCAGATAGGGACGGGGCACGTCAAATCTACCACCTCAACCTCTTAAAAAAATGGTCAGAGGCGGAGTCAGTGATGCTAGCGACGGTAGTGGGCGGGGAGGAGGATCTCGGGCCGGAGGCGGTCCAAAAGCCTCATTCTCTCGCTCTGGCCTCGGGGGGGGATCACCTCTCACCCTCGCAGCTCACTGACGTGAAACAGCTACAGGCCGAGTTTGCCGACGTGTTCTCGCCCCTACCGGGGCGGACTGACCTCATCCAACACCACGTTGAGACGGAGCCGGGCGTGGTGGTTCGCAGTCGGCCATATAGACTACCGGAACATAAAAAGAAGGTAGTGCAGGACGAATTAGAGGCGATGCTGGACATGGGGGTAATAGAAGAATCTAACAGTGATTGGGCGAGCCCGATAGTTTTGGTGCCCAAAACGGACGGCTCCGTGCGATTCTGTGTAGATTATCGGAAAGTCAACGCGGTGTCAAAATTCGATGCGTATCCAATGCCAAGGGTGGACGAATTGCTTGATCGGCTAGGGACCGCTCGCTTTTCTTCGACGCTGGACTTAACGAAGGGATATTGGCAGATCCCCTTGTCTCCAATGTCTAAAGAAAAGACCGCTTTTACCACGCCGTTCGGATTGCACCAATTTGTCACGCTTCCGTTCGGGTTGTTCGGGGCCCCCGCAACCTTCCAGCGACTGATGGACAGGATTCTCCGGCCGCACGCTGCATATGCCGCTGCCTATCTAGATGACATTATCATCTACAGTACGGACTGGCAGCGCCATATGCAGCATCTGCGTGCTGTACTGAAGTCGCTGAGGAGGGCGGGGCTAACCGCCAACCCGAAGAAGTGTGCGATTGGGCGGGTAGAAGTAAAGTATCTGGGCTTCCACTTGGGTCATGGGCAGGTGCGTCCCCAAATTGATAAGACAGCGGCAGTTGCGACTTCTCCGAGACCCAAGACCAAAAAGGAGGTTAGACAGTTCCTGGGGCTAGCGGGATATTATAGACGGTTTTGTGCCTAATTATTCGGACCTCGCTAGCCCGCTGACTGATCTAACTAAAAAAGAGGTACCAGATACGGTTCAGTGGACGGAGCGGTGCCAGCAGGCTTTTACCAAGATAAAGGCTGCTCTGTGTGGTGGTCCGCTCTTACAGGCTCCTAATTTTTCTCTCCCTTTTATTCTGCAGACCGACGCGTCGGACAGGGGGTTGGGCGCCGTCCTGTCCCAGGAGGTGGAGGGTGAGGAACGGCCGGTGCTGTACATCAGCCGTAAGCTCTCTAAGAGGGAGGCGGTGTACAGCACCATAGAGAAAGAATGTTTAGCCATCAGGTGGGCCGTCCTCACCCTTCGCTACTACCTCCTGGGGCGGGAGTTCACCCTCTGTTCGGACCACGCCCCTCTGCAGTGGCTCCACCGCATGAAGGATACCAACGCGCGGATCACCCGGTGGTATCTAGCTTTACAGCCATTTAAATTCAAGGTGGTCCACAGGCCGGGTGCTCAGATGGCTGTGGCTGACTTCCTCTCCCGGAGGGGGGGGGGGGGGGGGGGGGGGGGGGGAGGCTGCAGGCCGGATGGCTCCCCGGCCTGAGTCGGGCGGTGGGGGTATGTGGCAGGGGAGGCGTGGTTTTGCGGGATCGGCAGAGGGAGAGAGGAGGCGGAGCCGAGCGGGGCGTAAGTGGGTTAAGTGCAAATGACTAACACCTGTCTCTGATTGCAGTAGTTGGCGTGGAGAGACGGCTTATAAGCCACAGCAGAGAGAGACGAGGGAGAGAGAGTTTGGACTGGGACTCGGAGCGCAGCCTGTCTGGAGAGTGATAGCAGTGCAGAGTGTTGAAACCTGTGTGTGAAGTTTAATGAGTTGATGTGCCCTCGAGCACGTGTTTTGTTTGAAAGTAAAAGAGTAATAAAAGTGACGAGTCCCAGTAACGCCGACCCCGCCTTCTTCCTTACATCCTTGACCCGAACCACAGTTCCTTTATCTGTCACGTCACAACATAAGAAAACTAAGGTGAAGACTCAGATGCGCAAACATGTGATTTATTATGAAAATAAACAAATACAAAACAAAAACCCACGAGGGGGAAAAACACATATTCAGAACTGTAACATAACTCAAAAACATACCAACAGAGAAATCACAGGGAAACGGAAGACGCAGACATAACAAGGATCCAACACAGACTGACAAAAACAAGGAGCTTATAAAGGGAAGAAATCAAGAGGGAACAGGTGGGAGAAATCAAACACTAATCAGATAACAAGGGGGGAGGGATAAGACAATTACATGAGCACATGCTCAGAATAACAAACCCCACATGTGCACACAAGGCAGGACAGGCATATGACACTACCCCCTCCTTAAGGAGTGGCTACTAGACGCTCCACTAAGGATGGGAGGGACAGACCAGGACGGGGGGGGACAGACCAGGGCGGGACGGGGTGGACAGACAAGGAAGCAACAGAAGGGAGGGGTCAACATGGGGAAAATGGGGAAAACAAAAAATTCAGGAGGCCATGGTGGCCCACAAGGTACAAGTGGCCAGTGCTGCCCACTGCGTCCAGGCAGAGCAGGGCGCCTCAGTGGCGCAGGCAGAGCCGGGCACCAGGGCGGTGCAGGCAGAGCAGTGCGCCGGGTTGGCGCGGTCAGAGCAGGGTGCCGGGTCGGCGTGAGCAGAGCAGTATCCACCAAAACACCGGAACACGATCCACCAGCACTGGGACCACCGACACAGGGATCACCAGAACTGGGACCACCAGAACACAATCCACCGGCAACGGAACCACCAGAACACGATCCACTGGCACACAATCCACCGGCACTGGGACCACCTGTGCAGGGTCCACCGGCACTGGGACCACCGGAACACGACCCACTGGAACACGACCCACTGGCACTGGGACCACCGGAACACGATCCACCCGGGATTGGGTCCACCGAAACTGGAACCATCGGCACGGTCACAGGTGGAGCCTTTCTTCTCCTTCTCCGTTTCGCGACTACGGGAACGGAGTCCATCGGAAATAGGACCACTGGAACTGAATCCACCGGAACTGTGTCCCCAGCCTCTCGCTCCAGCAGGCGAGCAAGACCCTCCACCATCAAGTCGAAGGAGACGTTGTCATACGCCCTCCTAAGCAGCCAGTCCATCGGTTCGTTGAGCGCATAGAAAGTCCTTTAAAGCATCTTCATTCAGTCTCAGTCCTGACAGTCCAGATCAGACGATTACATGAGCACATGCTCAGAATATCAAAACCCACATGTGCACACAAGACAGGACAGGCATGTGACACTATCGTTGAGTGAATGAACACTGCAGCAGGGGTAAGGGTAAATAAATGTTATCTTGTTTGAATAAGTACAGTGTTTTCTTTATGCAAGAAACGCACATATTTTATGTATTTGAGGTCCGAGACATGGGACCGGAGAAAGAAGTCTAGTATTTGCCATCTAGTCAAAGCCAATAGCCTGCATTTACATTAAAGGGTTAGTTCACCCAAAAATGAAATTGATGTCATTAATGACTCGTTCATTAATGTCCCTAATGTCGTTCCACACCCGTAAGACCTCTGTTCATCTTCAGAACACAGTTTAAGATATTTTATATTTTAGTTCCAGAGCATATGCAGTCAATGCACACTTTACTGTCCATGTCCAAAGGGAATAAAAACATAATCAAAGTAGTCCATGGCTGCGTTCAGAACCACATACTTCCCTACTATATAGTATGGAAAAAGTAGTAGGTGAGTGAAAAGTATGTCAGAATCCTTAGTATTCATGAAAGAGTAGGCGAGAACTACCAGATGTTTGGACTATGTCTTGCGAGATTCGGACGTGCGTGTACTTAAGTTGCGTCCGAATATGCCTACTAACCTACAATATAGTAGGAGAAAACAGTATGTGAAAGGAGTAGTATGTTCGAAACCTCAGTAATCATAAAAGAGTAGGCGAGAAATCCCCGGATGGTCTACTGTGTTCCGCCCAGATTGTGAAGCACTCATCGTCGGATTCTTTTCTATCCCTGCCTTCCCATAAGGCCACAGGAAAGGATACGTCAGGCGGAGGAAAGTGATGCGGGTGTTTTTAAACGTGAGTATTACAAACCAACAATTCCCTTCTGTTCAAATCACATTTGTTGAGCTTCTGTAGAGTAAACTTTTGAATTGTCGAAGGTGTAAAGTTGTGTAAATAGTTGTGATTGTGCAGTTAAAACACGTTTATGCATAGCTAACAGGGGATCGAGCTCCAGTAACATACGTCTCCAAAGTGGATTTACATAAACCATACATGTTAGATAAAGATACTTACTTAATGTTTATTTAACATCTGAATTTTCGATAAGTATTGCAGATGAGCACATCACAACATGAAATAGACATACATCTGAATAGATCCGAATGATGTGTGTGTGCTATAACGTAGAGTTGAATGTCAGCAATGTAAATAAACGTGTGTGTGTGTGTGTGTGTGTGTGTGTGTGTGTGTGTGTGTGCGTGTGTGTGTGTGTGTGTGTGTGTGTGTGGTGTGTGTGTGTGTGTGTGTGTGTGTGTGTGTGTGCGCGCGCGCGCGCGCGTGTGTGTGTGTTTATCTGGTGGAGAGTGGCTGATAAAGGAATGCTGTCATCCGAGGCATCGAGTCAGTATACTACAGAAATTAATAAAACATCTATTTAAATCTTAAGTTGTATTTTATTTCAAACAGTTATTTCAGCACTTTTCTGATTATCAGAGTATTTGCTGCAGAGCTTTTGTGGTGGAGCAGGGCCTGCAAGACAGGGATTGTGGCATGTGTGAGGACAACCTGAAATAAAAATATAAAGTAAAATCATTTAGTTACTTCTAATAAAGAAATCAAGTGACATTGTGCTGTTAAAATGAGTTATTTTGTATTATGTTTGTGCATTTGTGTAGGATCTTAGATGTCGGCAGATGGGTGTGAGCACTGAGGATCCTGGACCCTTCATCACTTCACCTGCCCTTAGTGCCTAATCTAAGCCAGATGTTGCTGTGGTCTCTTCATCCTTAGTAAACCAGAGCCAGTGAGACTTCCAGAAAAAGACAAAAAAAAGTGACTTATAGTGCACTTATTACAGGGATGATCCCCCTGGAGCTAAGAGCCTTGCTCAAGGACAGACTGGTGGTGACGGCTACGGAGATCAAACCGGAAACCTTCTGCTTATCAGTTCAGTGCTTTGGCCCACTACACTACAAAAGTCAAACGCTATGAGGGACATGATGGACGGCTAGGACAGGCGAAGGTGTTCATGGTGGTCAACTGCTTCATCAATATAAAGCTGCAGAACTCGCACAGCTGTGTTGAGACGGCAGCAGATGTGGCATTCACCCACTGTAAATGTGTAATCGTTAGAACATACATTTGAATAAATGTATCTGAGACACAGGGAAACCGCAGAGTTTGGGCTGTGGAGTTACTGATGCTATGAGCCTGTCACTCATATCTGTTCTTTTATTGTTTTATAATTACATGGTTGTATATTTAACAATGAACTATCATAATGATAAAACAAATATGGGTTTGTGTACATTATATACACAGAAAATCTCTTTTAATAAATCATCATAATGCAATAAAAAAAAATGTGTTGTTGTTGTAGTTGTTGTTATTTCATAAGCCTGGGATGAAACAGGAGTTAAATTTAACAAGAAAAAGGGAAATATAAAGGGGATTTAGCCCAAATTTACTTGTGGATGACATTTTTTTACATATAAAATAAAAAAATGAACAACATATTTTGACTGCATATGCTCTGGGACTAAAATATAAAATATCTTAAACTGTGTTCTGATGATAAACAGAGGTTGTACAGGTGTGGAACAACATTAGGGTGAGTCGTTAATGACATCAATTTCATTTTTGGGTGATCTAACCCTTTAAGTGCAAATAGCCCAATAATAGTTTCAACTTCTCTAGTAAACCCTGGTTGGGCCAGCCAAATCAACAGAAGACAAATTATTTACAGTGGCAATAGCATTTAATTTCCCCTTCACATGGTATATCGGAAATGTAAAAAAAATCAAAAATAAAGAGTGTAAAGTGTGTATAATAATAAAGTGTTTATCGGTTAGATGACCAGACATGCAGTTGCCCTTGGGGTGCCCTTTTTAAGTTTCAGTGCATGCCCCTTAAAGGTCTGTGCACGGCCTTCAATGAGAGGCTCAATGGGACAGATATAATGGTAGTGACCATGAAAAGTACATGGATAACGAAAAGTTTTAACAAAACTACTGTCAGGGAACAACAATATTTTAGGACCCAAGACCACATGTGAAGAATGAAGAGTAGTCAGGAGTGTGATTAATTATTTTATTTTTTATTTTTTTAACTGAAGAATGGTTTGAAGTTTCATCAGCAGAAGTCTCTCAAGGAGATTGTAGGCCACGCGCTCTCTCCATTTTCATACAAACAATTTCTCAACACAATTTTACTCTTTTCAAGGTTTAGCTACGTCATTGCTTCAGGTTGAATGATTCTGATTGGCTAAGAGAAAATAGATAGTCATAGTACATTTCCAAACATTGTCAGTTAATCAGATGCACGTGTCCATAGATCACTTGTTGAGGCTTTCACTCCGGAATTAGGCACGTAGTGACCTTCCAGGTCGGGAAGAGGCACCAGCTTGTCCGGAACAACACTTTCACTTGGATGTCCATTGTACTCCTCTAATACAGATCTGCAATACTGAACACTAGCACACATACACAGCTTCTTCAAGGTTGGAGTAGAAACTTTGAGTAGAAACCAGAAACTTTCCCAAAACATACTGATAACATTTTCTTTCTCTCAGTAAGAGGGGACCCACGTTATATTATTAGGTGGCCTTAACTAATACGTACTGACATTTTAATTAATCAATTGATACAATGCACTTATTGTGTACATACATGTGTTTTTACATTGTACTTGTATTTTTTTTATTATCTGCATGTAATTACATCTGTAATCTGCATTTATAATTAATGTTGACACTTCCCTTACACCTAACCCTACCCTTAAACTTACCTATACTACCACACTTGTCCCTAACTTTACTCGTATCCTACCTCAATATCAGCAAACGTAAAAAATAAAGAATAAAATTTGAGTAGTATAGTTAAAGGTGCACTATGTAGTATTTTTGCAGTAAACTATCCAAAAACCACTAGGCCAGTGTTATATATTTTGTTCAGTTGAGTAATTACAATATCCCAAATGTTTGCAACTATTTGTAAATTGTGAGAAAATTGCTGTTTTAAAGAAGGACACAGGACGTTTCAGCGTAGCGTTTGAGGGAGTCTCCTGTCAATTGAGTCATATCTGCATTACGCATTACCCTCGGTTTAAGGTTTTATTTAGCAGAAGCGCTTTTCTCTTAGCAGTGTGAACAGTGTCACAGCAGACGCAGAGTGAATGCACAGAGTAACGTCATAGCATAATTTTAAACACACTTAAATGTATCGAATATGATAAACAGAGCTGCATTACCTTATACTCATTGCATTACCTTATACTCATGACTGGAAATAGTGCGGGCGCCCAGCAACTGTGTCACGTCCCGTCATAATAAAAGTCCCGGTGCTCGTGAGCCGTGTGTTTGTATAACAATTGCTCCAGCAGCCGTGCTCAGCTCCACAACACTCATGCTTCATACTACAGTTACGTTAATAACCGCATCCATGAACATGATTTCTGCCCGAGTCCTATATTCCACCGGCTGTGAGGTGAAGACCACATGTCCCAACATACTGCACTCAAACTCTGAGTCATCAAACTACACCTTTGTTTTGAATAGGTGCCCTCTAGCAGACTGAAAGGCGCATAGTGCACCTTTAAGATGTGCAGTAAGAGAGTGGGGACCAACTTAAAGGGATAGTTCATCCAAAAATGAAAATTCTGTCATCATATACTCTCCATTAAGTTGTTCCAAACCTTTAAAATATATTTGTTCTGCTGAACACAAATGAAGATATTTGCAAGAATGTTTGTATACGTATAAACAGATTTTGGTTCCCATTGACTACCATAGTAGAAGGAGAAGAAGAAGTTTTATGTATATAGTGCCTTTCTGTAGCTCAAGGTCGCTTTACATTTCACAAATACAGTACATTCAGACACTTACATATACAGCTCGCTCTCTCTCTCTCTCTCTCTCTCTCTCTCTCTCTCACTCTCTCTCTCTCTCTCTCTCTCTCACTCTCTCTCTCTCTCTCGCTCTCTCTCTCTCTCTCTCTCTCTCTCTCTCTCTCTCTCTCTATATATATATATATATATATATATATATATATATATATATATATACACACACATCACATAATACATATAATTGCATTATCCGAAATACTTGTTAAATAGATGTTTTTAACTGGCACTTAAATGCACCCACAGAGGAGATGTTTCGTAGTGTAAGAGGCAGCGAATTCGATAATTGAGGAGCATTTATACTAAATGACCTTCCACCAACAGTAGACAGACAGAAACGAGGGATGGACAACAAACCAAGTTCATCTGATCTAAGGGACCGGACAGGGCGGTAAGGGGAGAATAGGTCAGACAGATATTGGGGAGCAAGACCATTTGATGCTTTGAACGTTAGAAGCAATGCCTTAAAATGTATACGTGATGCTACAGGTAGCCAGTGAAGGTCATGAAGCAGAGGAGTAGTGTGAGCAGAGCACCTAGTGGAGGTGGGAACTCTTGCTGCTGAGTTTTGAGCATACTGTAATCTTGAGATAAGTTTTTTGGAAGACCAATAAATAAGGCATTACAATAGTCCAGACGTGAAGTGATTAATGCGTGAATTAAGGTTTCAGTATCAGCTATGGTGAGAGAAGATCGGAGACGAGCAATATTACAAAGATGGAAAAAAGTTTTTAACAAGAGAAGATATGTGAGGGCCAAAGATAGATTTGAATCATTTGAAAACAGCAATTTTCTCACAATTTACAAATAGTTGCAAACATTTGGGATATTGTAATTACTCAACTGAACAAAATATATAACACTGGCCTAGTGGTTTTTGGATAGTTTACTGCAAAAATACTACATAGTGCACCTTTAACTATACTACTCAATACAGCAGATTTCTGAAGGACAGTTAGATAGTAGGCATTTTGACAAGGTAGAAGCCCTTCAGAGAAAGAAGATGGATTTACAGAATTGATTTTACGATAAGACAGCATTTTCTTCTGAGGCTGTATAGATATTGGAAAACTACAACTAAAGTTTATGATTTTATGATCTGAAAAAGCAAAATCAGAACCACTATCAAGAATATTATTTAAATCAGATGCACATATGAGATCCAGTATATGGCCCCTGGAGTGAGTAGCAAAAGTTACATGTTGGGTTAGTTTGAAGCAGTCCAGGACAGACGTCAATTCATTGCATTTGTCACCGGTCGGAGCGGACCACCTCCAGTGCGGGTCTCGCTCCTCCCTAAGTTTCCACCCCGAGGAGGTCCCAGAAACACCCCAATGACCAGACAGACGAGGACAGGTAGGTTAAAACAATGTTTATTGATTTAAAAGGTTATAGGAAAGGGGAGAAAGGGATACTAAAAAAAAGGGGAACCAGCCCTCTGGGACTGGGGCCTTGGGATCTGAGTCGCTTCTGACTCTCAACGGATCTTCCCAGCGCTCTCTCTTCCTCGTACGAGCCTAGGCTTACAGGTGAGTATACAGGCGGTACACTGGGCTCTTAGCTCTGGACGTACAGGTGAGTATACAGGCGGTACACTGGGCTCTTAGCTTTGGGCGTACAGGTGAGTATACAGGCGGTACACTGGGCTCTTAGCTTTGGACGTACAGGTGAGTATACAGGCGGTACACTGGGCTCTTAGCTTTACTCACAGCTCCGTAGGTAGACAGACGTCGGCTTTAGCGCTTCAAGTCTCCGGTGGCGGAGAGGGCGTATTTACACACAGCGGACTTCCAGCCTTCCTCACTAGGACAGACTTCTAAGGAACACGTTAACGTTGACTTCCCACACATAGTCGAACAGTCCCACGATGACGCAGAGCCCTTGGCTCAGTCCTGAAAGCACTCCACAGACATAGGATCATACAGAAACAGTACACTGGGCTCTTAGCTTTGGGCGTACAGGTGAGTATACAGACGGTACACTGGGCTCTTAGCTTTGGACGTGCAGGTGAGTATACAGGACAGTACACTGGGCTCTTAGCTTTGGACGTACAGGCGAGGATACAGACGGTACACTGGGCTCTTAGCTTTGGACGTACAGGTGAGTATACAGGCGAGTGCGTATTTACACACAGCGGACTTCCAGCCTTCCTCACTAGGACAGACTTCTAAGGAACACGTTAACGTTGACTTCCCAGATTTGCAACAGATTTCCGGCAACATGACGCTCCCAGCACTGGCCCTTGGGACAGAAACCAGGGTTTCTTCCATATAACTAGGGAACAAAGGCATCTGCGCGTTACCCTGATCATACGGAATGGATTCCCCTCAGGGAAAACCCTCTGATATTCAGCCACCACTATAGGGGTCTTGTGTGCAACAGACCAAAGGTTTTACTTTGGATGCTGCTGCCATGAGCCCCAGCAGTCTCTGTCCCCTGTCTCTTCTGACAGATCTAGCTGATACCCTCACGACCTGCCTCGCCGCGCTGCCTCAACAGACGAGGTACAGAACCACGGGGCTCGCGAGCCTGCCAATCTCACAAAATACTCTTTGTTTTTTGGACAAACAACACGAAATAGACAAACAATTCATACATAGAGTGCCTCGCTGAAGAGCGAAAAAGCTATCTGTGTTATGTGCCGTCTCTTTGTACCTTCCGGGTATGCCGTCACACATTACGTCATGACGCAGCACTAATGAAGATTGGACAGATTTTATTCATGCTTCAGAGACCCGATACTAGGGGCATTCCCCGAAGTTTCGTAGACACAGTTTGAGTTCCTTCAAAAGGGAATTGAGATGCCATGTCATCCGGACTAAAGAGGACAAGGACAACCCAAGTTGTTATCAGCGCTCAGTTCAGAAGCCTGCATCTCTGATGGTATGGGGTTGCATGAGTGCGTGTGGCATGGGCAGCTTACACGTCTGGAAAGGCACCATCAATGCTGAAAGATATATCCAAGTTCTAGAACAAAATATGCTCCCATCCAGATGTCGTCTCTTTCAGGGAAGACCTTGTATTTTCCAACATGACAATGCCAGACCAAATACTGCATCAATTACAACATCATGGCTGCGTAGAAGGATCTGGGTACTGAAATGGCCAGCCTGCAGTCCAGAACTTTCACTCATAGAAAATATTTGGCGCATCATAAAGAGAAAGATGCAACAAAGAAGTTGAGCAAGTAGAAGCCCGTATTAGACAAGAATGGGACAACATTCCTATTCCTAAACTTGGGAAACTTGTCTTCTCGGATCCCAGACGTTTGAAGACTGTTATAAAAAAAAGGGGATGCCATACAGTGGTAAACATTTTTTTAAACGTGTTGATGCCATGAAATTTATAATCAACTTATATTTCACTTAAAATGATACATGTTGTTAGTTTAAGCATTTGATATGCCATCTATGTTATATTCTGAATAAAATGCTTAATTGCATTCTGTTCTCTGTGTCCCAACATTTTTGGAATTGGGTTTGTACTTCTTTGCAGAATCAATATATGAATCTAGAAATATAGAATATAAAATAATTAGAATTAGAATATAAAAATATATAATAAAAAGTGCAATAACATGCATTAAATACATAATAATAAAAGGCTTATCATTTTCAATAATAAAAGGTATATCAAATTATTGCACTTTTTAAGTAACAGCATATACACAATTTATTGTACATTATAAATACTGTTATTTCAATTTCCCAGTTCAGTTCACATGAGACTCACTGCAGGGGATTCAGTGAGATTTTGTGGTTAAGAGGTTATTTTGAGTTCAGGAATATGATAGCTTGTGGGAAAAAGCTATTGCCGAACCTGGCTGTTTTGCCCCGAATGCTGCGAAACCTCTTACCATAGGGCAGGAGAGAAAACTGTCCGTGATGAGGATGGGTGGGGTCTTTTATAATGTTTTGGTCCCGGGTCAAACAGGATTTGTGTGTTAGATCCTCGATGGAAGGCAGTGAAGAGCCAATGATCTTTTCCGCTGTCCTCACCATTTTCCATAAAGACTTCCAGTCTGAGACTTTGAAGTCTCCAAACCAGACAGAGATGCAGCTGGCCAATATACTCTCTATACTACATACAGTGGTGGTAAAAATTGACCAAAAAAGACAATTTCATGTTCATTGTCACCTAAGTGTGCTAAAAAAAATTTTTTTTATTATTGGTAATATACACTTCACCTAAAGAATTATAGGAACAGCTGTTCAATTTCTCATTAATGCAATTATCTAATCAACAAATCACATGGCAGTTGCTTCAATGCATTTAGGAGTGTGTACCTGGTCAAGACCATCTCCTGAACTCCAAACTGAACGTCAGAATGGGAATGAAAGGTGATTTAAGCCATTTTGATCATGGCATGTTTGTTGGTGCCAGACGGGCCGGTCTGAGTATTTCATGATTGTGGCGGAGGGGGCGTGGTTCTGCGAGGTCTGAAGCGGGAGAGAGAGAGCAGAGCAGAGCGGCCGGTAAATAGGTCACGCACTCATTACAAATGAGAAACACCTGTTTCTGATTGCAGTGATTGGCGTGGAGAGAGCGCATTTAAGCCGCGGCCGGGAGAGAGTAGAGAGAGAGAGTTGAACTGGGACTTCGCGTGCGCTTACTGGAGAAACTGAGTGATATACAGAGACTGAACGTGCAATGGAGCGATCCATATCATGGAGAACCTGAGATACCACACTGAACGTGAACGTTTGTTGATTATTTGTTTTGAAAGACTGAATAAAGAAAGCGAGTCCCAGTCAAAGCCGACCCCTGTCTTCTACCTTCCACCCTGGACGAGTTCGGCCGGCCCTTCGTGTTTGCGCACCAGCTCCGGGACTTGTGCCGCAAGTGGCTGATGGCCGACGGGAGTGGCGTCGAGGGAATCATCGACCATGTGGCACTGGAGCAGTTTGTCGCCGGCCTACCGCGAAAGACTCCACAGTAGGTCCAGTGCCACTGCCCAACGTCACTAGACCAGGCTATCCAATTGGCGGAGGACGAGATGGTGGCGTGCCGTGGGGTCGGCGAGCCCTTACCAGCGGCTTCTCTCTCACTCTCTCTCTCTTCTTCTTCCCCCTCCCCTTCTCTCTCTAAACCTGTCCCTCTCCCCAGGTCCAGAGGTGGTTTACTTCCCCGGCCGGCACCAAGGTTGAGAGGGGGTGGTTCGGGCGAACCATCTCCCACATTCCAGCCGGCCCAGAGGGGAGGGGGAGGAGCCCAGAACTCTGGTCAGCTGGCTTCCCGGACTGCCGTCTCTCCACGCCAATTCACGGGCCTACTGCCAGCCACTAGGGTCGCGGGAAAACCTGGGCCGGCGTGCTGCGTTGCGGGGACCCAGGACACTTTCTCGAACAGTGTCCAGTGATGGAGGTGGGGACACTGGTCAGGGTCCCCGACACGCCACACGCCGCCCCCGATCAAGCTGGCTTGTACCAAATACCCGCGAGTATTAAGGGGGGTACTTATCAGGCTTTGGTGGATTCAGGTTGCAACCAGACCTCCATCCACCAAAGTCTGATTCAGCCCGAGGCGTGGGGTAATAGCCATGTGGTTAAGGTACGGTGTGTACACAGGGAGGTGATGGAATATCCCTTAGTGCCCGTGGATATTCAATTCCGGGGTCAAAAGCATAGGGTGGAGGTAGCAGTTAACTAGCACCTCCGGTATCTGCTAATCCTGGGTACCAATTGGCCAAATTGTAATAAATTATTGAGGCATTTATGTGCGGATGCCTCTTGGGGAGGAAAAGAAGAGCGGGAAGGTGGCTGTCGCTCAGGCAGGGGAGGTGGAGCCGAGACCGCTGGACGCTGTTCCGGGGGAACAGAGCGCTCTGGAAAATCCTATTTTTTCAGAGCGCGATGACTGCCCCTTGGAACATTTCCAGGATGAGACGCTCAAACACGCGTTTAATCAGGTCTGTTCCATCGACGGCCACTTCCTTCATCCTGAACGGCCGCTCACCTATCCCTATTTTGCTCTAATAAAAGACAGGTTGTATCAGGTACCCAAGACGCCCAAACCAAACATATATAGTGCCGAAAAGCCGTCGGGAAATGCTTTTCCAGACGGCTCATTTTAATCCAATGGCAATGGATTGGCGTTGGAGAGAGCGCATTTAAGCCGCGGCCGGGAGAGAGTAGAGAGAGAGAGTTGGACTGGGACTTCGCGTGCGCTTACTGGAGAAACTGAGTGATATACAGAGACTGAACGTGCAACGGAGCGATCCATATCGTGGAGAACCTGAGATACCACACCGAACGTGTGTTGATTATTTGTTTTGAAAGACTGAATAAAGAAAGCGAGTCCCAGTCAAAGCCGACCCCTGTCTTCTTCCTTCCACATATACAAGAACCTCATCACAATGATCTACTCAGTTACTGGGATTTTCACGCACAACCATTTCTAGGGTTTACAAAGAATGGTGTGAAAAGGGAAAAACATCCAGTATGCAGCAGTCCTGTGGGCGAAAATGCCTTGATGCTAGAGGTCAGAGGAAAATGGGCTGACTGATTCAAGCTGATAGAAGAGAAACTATGACTGAAATAACCACTCATTACAACCGAGGTATGCAGCGAAGCATTTGTGAAGCTACAACACACACCAAAATTTTCTGTACCAAAATGGCCCCCACAGTCACCAGATTTCAACCCAATAGAGCATCTTTGGGATGTGGTGGAATTGAAGCTTCGTGCCCTGGAAGTGCATCCCACAAATCTACATTAACTTTAAAATGCTATCCTATCAACATGGGCCAACATTTCTAAAGAAATGCTTTCAGCACCTTGCTGAATCAATGCCATGTAGAATTATGGCAGTTATGAAGGCAAAAGGGGGTCAAACACAGTATTAGTATGGTGTTCCTAATAATCCTTTAGGTGAGTGTACTTTAGGTGAGTGGGATATCCACTTGTTATACTCATAAAAAATTCTAGGGGTGCTAATAATTGTGGCCAATGTGCTTTGGAGAAAAGCATCTATTTCATAATGTGATTTACTCACCATTTTCAAATCTGTTAAATTTTTGTAATTAAAAATAATAATAAAAGATCAAAAGGATAAACAATTCAGATGTATTATTTGCAGCCATATGATCATATTTACCTGGGGAGCCAACAATTTTGACCACCACTGTATGTAGAAAGTGCTGAGGAGGATGGGAGGTGGGAAGTGGAAGATGGGCTGTTTTCATTCAGTGCAGAAAGTAAAGGCTTTCTGCGCTCTCTTCACAAGTGAAGTGGTGTTGAATGTCCATGTTAGAGTGTCCATGAGCTGCACCTGTTAGTTTCCCAGCAGAACATTGTCCAAAGCATCACACTGCCTCCACCGGCTTGCCTTCTTCCCATAGCGCAACCTGGTGCCATGTGTTCCCCAGGAGCGACAAATTGTAATGCACTGTGTATTCTGCACACAACAATCTGTGATGTGCTAAATATTCTGATACCTTTCTATCAGAACCAGCATTTACTTCTTGAGCAATTTAAGCTACAGTAGCTTGTCTGTTTGATCTATTTCGCTCCTCACGTGCATCAATGATCCTTTGACCCAGGGCTGGACTGGTAATCTGGCATACCGGGCATTTGCCCGGTGGGCCGACGCACTTTGGGGCCGGTAGTGTTTAAAAAATTGTACCACTGACAACATGCAGGTTTGTCTTCTGAATTGACAAGCCGAAGCGAGAGAGACCTCCCCTCCATATTAGGCGCTTTTTTCTATTTATTTATTTATTTATTTATTTATTTATTTATTTATTTATTTATTTATTATTTGAGCGCATGGAAGTGCAAAGGTGAATATCCGCAGATTCCGCACAGCGCAGCCGCTGACGAACGTACTCTGTGTTTAAATGCTGCTGTATACGGCACTTTGACTCAGTAAACGTATTTAGTTTTATACAATCGTATGATATGGGAACATTACAGGTTCTGTGTTGAATCAGCTGAAAACAGCCGCGAGCATGTATTCATGATGAGAAAACGGCAATACACACAAACGTTTCACTTTAGAACAACCACAATTTACATTGCAGCTAACAGCGAAGAAATATGGTGTTTTGGAAGAAACATTTATTAATAATGTTGCTATATTACTTAAATTAATATTGCAGAATATAAATCACTTTTATAGAGGCTGTTTTCGTATTTTCTACAGGTGTTTACATTTTTTTACTAAAATAATAGTTTATTATATATGTTTTATATAGTTTTAGAAACCATATAGCCATATGATGACGAGCAATGTTTTTACAGTCTATGTTTTTTACCCTGTGACTACCATGAGCTTACATTTAAATGGCCTACAGTTAAACTATAGTCTATAAAACAGCTTTAAAGTCTGGATCCCATGAATTAAGGCCAAAGCTTTTTTTTTTTTTTTGCTCTTTAAAAGTTTTATTATCTTTTTTTAATAGATTTAATGAAATTTAATAGCCTCATGAAATATAGATATCAGTGTCTTACTTAAATGATGTGTTAACTTGAAAAATATGATTGTTCAACCCAAAAATGTGATCATTTTCTCACCCTAATGTCATTCCAAACCTAAATGAATTTATTTCTGTGTAGCATAAAATAAAATAATTTGAGTCTGTTTTTTTTGTTTTGTTCATACAATATTCAAATGGTAGCCTAACCAAAATCGCTTGGTTGCCAACATTCTTCAAAACATCGTAATTTGTGTTTCACAGAAGTCATGGTTTGGAATGACACGAGAGTGAGTGAATGATGACAGCATTTAAAAGAAGTAAATTTACTTTTCTGCATCCTAGCTCAAAATCATCAGTGCTTTACTGCCAAGGGCATTTCTGTGTGACAAAAAAAAGCAATATTAAGTTTATCTGCATTTGCAGAAAATTTGATAATAACTATCATTATTTGTCCTTGTCCTAGTTTTATTTATATACTCAAATTTAAGGCCCCAACCCTAGAAAAAACGGTCACAGGGAACTCATGGGCCGGATGTGCTGGGTATGCCAGAGCCAAATTTTAGCCCCAGTCCAGCCCTGCTTTGACCCTGTCACCGATTCACCACTGTTCTTTCCTTGGACCACTTTTGATAGATACTGACCACTGCAGAAAATTTGGCCCTGGTCAAACTCACTCAAATCTTTACGCTTGTTCATTTTTCCTGCTTCTAACACAAACTTTGATGACAAAATTCTCCCTTACTGTCTAATATATCCCGCCCCTTAACAGGTGCCGTGATGAAAAGATAATCATTGTTATTTACTTCACCTGTCAGTGACGTTAATGTAATGTTATGCTTAATTGGTGTATGTATACTGCTAAAGTTAAGCAAGTGAGTAATTATAGCATGCACTTGTGTTTTCTGAATGAGAACTGGTTAAACCTACTAAATGAGGAAATTTTTGTAAAGAGTTTTGCAGAAAACTTTGAGAAATTGTATTGTGTGTAAATGGGTGAAATGGGTTAAACGTTTTGAGAAACATTTTTTTTTGTTTTGTTTCAAGAACTAAGCTGATGGTTTGGGAAATTAGGCCAACTGAATTAGTGTGTTAGCAATCAGGAAAAGCTGTAATGGTCTGACTTCATTTGACCAGTACAATTCCAACATGTGTTATTATACCAAGGAGAAAACTATGGAAAATTACTGTTTCACAACATCGTCCTGTGATGTTATAAACAAACCTTGAAAGGGAGAAATTCTCTTATCTCTATCTCATGAAGACAAACATCCTTTCAAATCATACAATCATACGACTAAACAAAAATATCAAGCCTTGCAAGGAAATAAGTCAAATTAAATATAAAACATCAAGTCAAAAAGATCAAGTCAGTTTGAAATACCAAGGGTTCGCTCAAAGCAATTAATGAGATTCTGCTTTTAGCACAATTACTGAATGAGGACTATGCCATTGTATGTCCGACTGATGGCACTTTTTCTCATTGCATTCTTCTCTTCAGTGCACCAGGAATAATTCCCTTCAAATTTCATATTAAGGGCAAACTGATAGCTAGAATTAGTACTGCTGTATGCAGTCAAATGCCATGAACTATGTTAATGACAATAATTTCTGTATTGATATAAATTGGCTCATGAATAGCAGTTATTTGTTCCAGGAATAATCAACTGCCTTAAAGTCACATATATTTTATTTTAAATTTGTGCATCTGGTAACAGTTTCACCCTGTAATTTAGTACAACTGGAATTTCTAAAATTCATTATGAAAATGTATTCTTTACAGCCTCAAATAAGTTCTATATTGCCACAGCAAAGTTATAGAAGAACAAAGTTCTAGAACACTACTTCCTTTATGTAAATAAGTCTTCTTCTACAGCTATTGAAACTTTTCAAAGCTTAGAATCAATTGAACAAACTTTCAAATGTTCAGCATTCAAAACACCACACACTGGTGATGTCTGCTGGTCAGAATAATGTAAATGCAAAAAAAGGTTTTGTAAAAAAACCTACAGTTGGTAAAACTACTGTTGTAAAACTCTGTCCTCTACTACTGTCGTAAAACTCTGTCATCCTACATTAGGGGGATGCGCGTGTGCATTTGTTGACATGACAACCATGATAGCCCTGAACTAGTGATGAGGTACAGTGACATATGTTTCAGCATGTCATATGAATATAATTTCATGGGTTTTACTTTTTTCAAATGCCAAATAATTGCGATGCTCACATTTACGAGCCAGCGTCATTATATTAGCCTAGTCTAATGGTTACCGTTTTACAGAATCTATGATACTTCAATTCAATGTTTGACTGGTAGGTAATAACCCCATAGCAAGCATGACAGCATCGGTCGGGCACACCTCCTTCAGCTCACGCCAACGAGCAAACGCTGGCCCAATGTTGATCCTCGTTCTGCCTTTAATCCCATCACTTTTTCGTTTCCTCTTATTGCTTTCCTCCAACAAAAGCTTTGCTTTCTTATTTTTCTGTGCTGTTTCGGACATGACTATAACATCCGACAAACAAAAGATTGTAGGGCTCTCGCACGGTCGAATGTAAGGAAGTGGGGGTAGTGGTGGAAGTGACGTATATGCCGTAAAGCAGTCAAATTTTGTAGTTCTTTTTGTTCTCAGGTTAACCTAACAACGATTAAAAACGATACAGATCAGGCTATGGCAGACGTGTCATTCAACCTATTGTAAGTCGATGTATCATCACAAGAGTCTAGAAAATATATTATGAAGGTTGAAAAGTTATCTAGTGCTGCATTAAAGTAAAATATATAAAATGCAACTAACTAATCATCTAATAAGATGAGTCTGTATAATATGTGATCTTCAACTAAACAGGCTGATCTTCAACTAAACAGGCTAACTACTATTAACTACTGTTATTCCATTTAACTAAACTAGTGTCTAATTAAAATGTGTTCAAATCTATAAAAACTGATCATAGTTCAGACACTCTGCCACAGTGGATCACTGCTGGGGCTGATCTAATTAATCTGCTGGATTCAGGGAGCCCATAGAGATGGTGTTTGAATAGCCAAAACCAAAGGTTTAGGGGCAATTCATACAAAATAAAGGTTATTCTGACTGCAATTAAACGTTTTTGTGACAATTTTTTTAAAAGGAATAACACAACATATTATCATACACATTTGACCTTGGCAAAACAATTGCACAACACAATGCTGATTTATAGTGCATCTGGAAAGTATTAACAGCACTTTCCTTTTCCCACAATTTGTTGTTACAGCATTATTCCAAAATGTATTAAAATCATTATTTTTTTCCTCAATTCTACAAACAATACCCCATAATGACAATGTGAAAGAAGTTCTTTGCAAATGAATTAAAATGTTTTTAATATTATTATTATTATTATTATTATTATTATTATTATTATAATTATTATTATTATGATGCTACAAGCTTGGCACACCTATCTTTTGGGTATTTATCCCATTCTTCTTTGCAGGACCTCTAAGGCTCCATCAGGTTGGATGGGGAGCATCTGTGCACAACCATTTTAAGAGCTTTCCAGAGATGTTCAATCGGTTCCAGTCTGGGCTCTGGCTGGGCCACTCAAGGACATTCATGGAGTTGTGCCATAGCACCTCCTTTGTTTTTTTGGCTGTATGCTTAGGGTTGTTGACCTGTTGGAAGAAGAACCTTCACCCCAGTCTGAGGACCAGAGCGCTCTGGAGAAGGTTTTCATCAAGGATGTCTCTGTACATTGCTGCATTAATATTTCCCTTGATCCTGACTAGTTTCCCAGTTCCTGTCACTGAAAAACATCCCTACAGCATGTTGCTGCCACCATTCTTCATGGTAGGGATGGTACTGGCCAGGTGATGAGCTGGTTTCCTTCAGACATGAGACTTGCCATTCAGGCCAATCTTTTTTTTTTTCTCAATGGGACCTTCAATGCTGCAGAAATGTTTCAGTACCCTTCCCCAGATCTGTGCCTTGATTCAGTCCTATCTCAGAAGTTTACAGACAATTCCTTTGACTTAATGGCTTGGTTTGTGCTCTGGCATGCAACTGTGGGACCTTATATAGACAGGGGTGTGCCTTTCTAAATCATGTCCATTCAACTGGATTGACCACAGGTGGACCAAAATCAAGTTGTAGAAACATCTCAAGGATAATCAGTGGAAGCAGGATGCACATGAGCTCAATTTTGAGCGTCATGGCAAAAGCTGTGCATACTTATGTACATGTGATTTTTGTTTTGTTTATTTGTAATAAATTTGCTAAGAATTCAAACACACTTCTTTCACATTTTCATTTTGGGGTATATTTTGTATTTTGTAATTGAGGGACAAAAATAGGATTTTAATACATTTTGGAATAAGGCTTAAACCTATCAAAATGTAGAAAAAGTCAAGCACTTTCCAGATGCACTGTATAAGATGTTAGATGTAAGGTGTCATGAACTAGCTATTTTTCTATACTGCTTTCTGAGGTCAACTTATGAAGTTCGCATGGTTTTTACATTCAAAAACATCATAATGAATAAGTAATAGGCTATTTTATACCCTGGTTTTGAGGCTTCCTGGAATGCCCTGTTTTTATGCCACACTGAAGACTGAAGCTAAGATTTGATAAGATTTGCATATTAAATGAGCTTTGGCTCCCCTGACATACATGTGGGAATTGTTTTGAAAGCGTGTGGGGAAACAGCAACGGGAATGAATCGCCCACAAGGCTCGCTACATGTCTTTATCAAACAAACACAATGATTTATCACTTATCACTGATTGATTGGAATGTTATCTTTTTATTACTTGGCCCGCCGAATCTTTGGATATAAACGCAAAGCACACACACACACACACACACACACACACACACACACACACACACACACACACACACACACACACACACACACACACACACACACACACACACACACACACACACACACAAACACACACAAGCCTCACTTTTCAAAACTTCCACTATTGTATTTTTCCTTCAAATATCAAGTCAAGAGAGTGAACAACACACATCAGGAAAGGAATGTTAATTCACTTTTTGAGATAGCCTGTCGGCAGGCTGGTGATACATTTTGGTAGCCTGTCTGAAAAACACATATATGTTAGGCTTTACGTGCCCTGGTCCATACATGTCTGATACCGAATCGCAATGAACCAACAACACCACAAATAAAGTATTATTCAGCCTTTGACAGTGTGCTGAGGTATACTCAGTTAGACACATACACATTAATCAGTAGATATCAAACGATCTGTAACAATGCAATACTATCCCATATAAAACCATTTTTATTCATTGTGGCGAAGGGGGCGTGGTTCTGTGAGGTCTGCAGCAAGAGAGAGAGCTCAGAGCGAAGCGGCAGCTAAGTAGGTCAAGCACAGATGACGAACACCTGTTTCTGATTGCAGTGATTGGCGTGGAGAGAGCGAATTTAAGCCACAGCCGGGAGAGAGTCGAGAGAGAAAGTTGGACTGGGACTTCGTGTGATATACAGAGACTATACAGAGAATATACAAAGGAGCGATCCATATCATGGAGAACTTGAGATACCACACGGAACGTGTGTTTGTTATTTTCTTTTGAAAGACTGAATAAAGAGAGCGAGTCCCAGTCAAAGCCGACCCCTGTCTTTTTCCTTCCTGACCATAACGAACTTTGCTACACTGGTGCCAAAACCCTGTAAGGGAGAAGAGAGACGCCACCATGCAAACTCCGCCGAAGACACCACTTGCCGACATCGTTCAATCGCTCGCCGGTCTTCACCAAGAGCACCACCAGGACCTGTTGGCCTGTTGAGGGAGGAACAACAGAAACGGTTCGAAGCTCTCCTCACGGCCCTGCATGAAGACCGTGAGCTGTTCCGGAGCTGGATGGACCGGGAGATTCGGGCTGTTCCCCAAAGACAGACCATCGACTCGGTCGCCTCCATCCCGTTAGCCAAGATGGGTCCCGAGGACAACCCTGAGGCGTTTATCGAGCTCTTTGAGTGGGCGGCCGGGTATCGGGAATGGCCCAAAGCGGACTGGCCAATGCGGCTGCTGCCTCTACTGTCCGGAGAGGCACAAGTAGCCGCCCACCAACTGCCAGTCCAGAATCTCCTGGTCTACGACGACCTGAAGCGCGCCATCCTCCAGAGGGTCGGCCGGACCTCAGAGCAACATCGACAGCGGTTCCAGACCCTCACCCTGGACAAGTTCGGTCGATCCTTCGTCTTCGCGCACCAGCTCCGGGACTCCTGTCGCAAGTGGTTGATGGCCGATGGGAGTGACAGGAAATCATAGATTGTATGGCACTGGAACAATTCGTGGCAAGGTTGCCCGAAGAAAACTGCTCAGTGGGTCCAGTGCCACCGCCCGACGTCGCTAGACCAGGCCATCCAGCTGGCAGAGGACGAAATGGTGCCGTGCCGAGGGGTCGCCCCTACCATCAGCTTATGCCTAGGTCTCCCCTAGAGTGGCAGGTAAGTAGGTCAAGTACAGATGACGAACACCTGTTTCTGATTGCAGTGAATTGCGTGGAGAGAGCGCATTTAAGCCGTGGGCGGGAGAAAGTCGAGAGAGAGAGTTGGACTGGGACTTCGCGTGTGCATAATGGAGAAACTGAGTGATATACAGAGACTGAATAAACAAAGGAGTGATCCATATCGTGGAGAACCTGAGATACCACACGGAACGTGTGTTTGTTATTTTCTTTTGAAAATATTATTTTTCTGAATGAAGCTTATGCGGTATGTTTATGCTTAGAAGTTCGATTCGGTTTAGCTCTACGTAGGCCTGCATCATGTCTTTGGCATGAGTCGGTGTGCGGGGCTACAGAATCAGGTGTTGTTCTTGTTCTGTTGAGGCGGTGTTTGACCACATGCTGACATCACAGCCTGGCACATTGTGAGATCGGTTGTTTGTTGGTCCTGGTGTCAATAAATGTTTTTCTTTGACTAGCAAGAAAGTTTTCAGCTCTGAAACTTACAGAATCTTCTTATATTGCTATGACCATTTATATATCAAAAGCTCAAGGGAAAGTTGATTTCTCAATTCAGGACCCCCTTAAATACTGGCTTAATCAGGTACTGATGTGTGTCAAGTCAATATAATTTATTATCTGTTTGATTAATGTTTTTGTTCTTTGAATTTCATTTTGAATTATTGTTTAATTTCCTGGTTAACTAATGGTTGTTTGAATTTATTCTGATTGACGTTAAAATTATTAACTCAGATTATGTTAATGGTAGATTATGTCCATAACAACACAAATCAACGCTCAAATTAAAGCATTGAGGCATTTTAGAGCTCTGCCTAACAAATTGGGATTAGCAGTACATAGACTGTAGAGCAGGGATGGGCAACTTCGGTCCTGGAGGGCCACTGTCCTGCAGAGTTTAGCTCTAACCCTAATCAAACACACCTGATCCAGCTAATTAATGTTTTAGGATTTCTAGAAATCTACAAGTGGGTGCGGTTTTTGATTAGGGTTGGAGCTAAACTCTGCAGGACAGTGGCCCTCCAGGATCGAAGTTGCCCATCCCTGCTGTAGAGGCTAAAGCCCCAGGTATACTTCACTTTCTGCACCCGGGTCTTAATAATTTAATTTCCGGAATCTAAATAGGGTGAGCCTCAACCTCTGATTAATGTAATATTATTGTATGTGTACATAAGAAACCATGGCATGGTTATATAAATTACCATTAGAGGAAGTTAAGTTGGTCTTATTGACTTATTGTCACATGTCTGGGGCTGTATTCACAAAACATTTTATTTTACCACTAAGAGTTCTTCTAAATAGCAGTAAAAGTTCTTAGTTAATAGTTTTCTTTTACAGGCTTACTAACTATGTGCCCAGTGACTGGCTGATGTGGGAGGAGTCTCTTTCATTGATTTGATCATATAAATATTGTAGCTCAAGGTAACCTTATTAAAAAAAAAAAAACAATAAATACTGCGCTTATTTATTTATTCTTTAAATATGCTCATTTTCCAACTCCCCTAGAGTTAAAGGTGCACTATGTAGAATTTTTGCAGTAAAACATCCAAAAACCACTAGGCCGGTGTATCTAACTATATATAAATTGTGAGAAAATTGCTATTTTAACTAAGGACCGGTACGTTTTAGCATTGCGTTTGAGGGAGTCGCCTGTCAATCGCGTCATATCTGCATTACCCTCGGTTTTATTCTGCAGAAGCGCTTTTCTCTTAGCAGTTGTGAACATGAAACAGCAGCACAGAGCGAACGCACAGAGTAACGTCATAACATAATTTTAAACACACTTAAATGTATCTAATTTGATAAACAGAGCTGCTGGCTTTACCTTATAATCATGACCGGAAAAAGCGGAAGTGCACGCCCCCGGCGACTGTGTCCCGTCCAGTCATAATAAAAGTCCCGGTACTCACGAGCCGTGTGTTTGTATAATGTGTTTCGTTTTTAACTCGCAAGCCGTGTATGGTCCTGCTCTGTTTTACACTACAGTAATGTTAATAACTGCATCCATTAACAGGATTTCTGCCCGAGTCCTATTTTCCACTCTCTGGGTGCTTCAGCACTAAAAGAGCACAGGTGACGTCCCGTCCTTTTCAGGATGTCTTTCCACCCGTAAATTTCTGTATGAGGTCGTTCCCTGTAGCCCGCTGACGGTCACAAGCGCTGTATCACGTGCCTGGGCTTAGAGCACGCTGAGGCGGCGTTTGTGGATAGCTCATGTTCTCTCTGCGCTTAGGTCGAGACTCGCCTACCTTCGGGAGGGTGGAGTCCCCCTACCCAAAGCTCGATTTAGGTCTATTCCTGCCCAGCAGAACTTTGATGGATGGCCGGGGTGACCTGAGGATCCCGGTTAGGGCAAACCCATCGAGTGAGCCTCCACGGGACCCTAATCCCTCACAAGCGTTGCAACCGGTGGTGCTTCCGGAGGATCCCGTTGGCCCCCATGCGTTGTCTACGGTGTCCTTTGGGGTACCCGCGGACGAGCAGATGTCAATCGCTGCATCGGAGGGGGGAGTTTCAGTCCTCTGGGGATGAAGATTCGGCTGTACTGCCTCCCTCTGGGAGAGTGGCAATGGTCGAGTCGGACCCAGAGTTTACCGCTATGCTTTCCCGGGCTGCCGAAAAGGTCGGGCTTGAGTGGAACCCTCCACCCTCCACCACCCTCTTGGGACCTGTCTCTGGTGCTCAGTGCACTTCAGAGACCTCCCTTTGAGCTTTTGCAGTCAGTGGAGTTTAATTATGTCTCTAAAGACAGTACTCCTGGCCTCTGTCAAGAGGGTAGGGGACCTGCAGGCATTTTTGTCGACGAATCAAGCCTGGAATTCGGAATTACGTAATCCTGAGACCCCGGCCTGGATACGTTCCCCAAGGTTCCCACCACTCCCTTCCGGGACCAGGTGGTGTGCCTGCAAGCGCTGCCTTCAGAGGAGGCAGACCCAGCCCTGGCTTTTCTCTGTCCTGTCCGAGCTCTTCGGACATATGTGGACAGAATGCAAAGCTTTTGGACCTCAGAGCAGCTCTTTGTCTGTTGTTGCAGAAGGGAAAGGCTGTCTCCAAGCAGAGGATGGCCCACTGGATAGTAGATACCATTGTCTTGGCGTATGAGTCCCAAGATGTGCCCTGCCCGCTCGGGATTAGGGCCCACTTCACCAGGGGTGAAGCCTCTTCCTGGGCGCTGGCTCGTGGCACCTCGCTGACAGATATTTGTAGATCTACGGGCTGGGCGACACCCAACACATTTGCTAGATTTTATAGCCTACGTGTAGAACCGGTATCTTCCCATGTACTCACTTGTCATAGTCGGTTGCACCGGAGTGCACGTTCTAGTGTCGGCTTGCTGCGCCACTCCCTTCCTCATGAAACGGATACGTGCGTTTATATGCTCCAGTCGAGTTCCCCAGTATGGGAAACCCTGTCGAGTCCTCCGCAACCTATGGCAGTCAGACGTGGCGGAACTTCTGACACCAGGTCTAACACTCGTATGCATTGTGAAACATGTGTTAGGCTGGGTTCCATATGTAGTGACCCCCACGGCGGTCCCATATGTGTTTTCTCCACTGTATGGCTCCCTACGGCGAGCCCGTGTCTTTCCCTTGGCAGAGCCCGCTCTGCCGTCTTAGTGCGGTGACTGTCCCCCGCCCAACAGGGCCACCCCTGGGACTCACGTATGTTGTACTACCTAAGGCCAGTCTATACGTGTAATTCCACATGGTATCCCCTTCGGGGGAGTGTGGCTTCCGCAGCGGCCTCCAGGGGCACGCTTTCCCAGTGTTATCCAAAAGTCCACTGATTGGGTCTTGTGGGATGGCAGTGTGACTCTCCCTGCAGGAAATTCCCCGCCCATTGAGACGGGGTCCGAGGGACTCCCGCAGGGCGCTGGAAGTGGTAGTAATTGTGGCGTTTTCCATAGGGATCCCAATTCGCTGGTCACTCTGATGTACATCGAACGTGACCGACTGAATGGGAACGTCTTGGTTACATATGTAACTCTCGTTCCCTGAAGGAGGGAACGGAGACGTATGTCCCGTTGCCACAGTTGCTGTAACATCACTGCAGCTCGAGCCACTAGTTCGGCTCCTCAGTGAAAAACAACGGTGCTTGGCGATCCCTTCCACTTTATACCCGCGCAGCGGGGCGGGGTGCGATGTGCAAAGCACACACGCCAATGTTCATTGGCCCGTTTTCTATATCTTGAAGCTGATAGGGGCTCCCAGAAGTGATCCCAATTCGTACGTCGTACGTCTCCGTTCCCTCCTTCAGGGAACGAGTGTTACATTGTGTACTAAGACTGATGGAAAATGAAAAGTTGCGATTTTATAGAATGATATGGCTAGGAACTACTCTCATTCCTGTATGATAATTAAGGAACTTTGCTGCCGTAGCACTGGTGCAATGATTTTACGAGCCCGGTATAAATAGTACAAGTTTGCAATCTCGTGGAATGTATACGCCAAAATGAGTTTTGGCGTGCATATGGTACTCGGTTTTTCACATGCATATGATACGCACTTTATGGCGTATTATACATATGAACCCAGCCCCCCACCACCCTAATCCTACCCAAGAGCGTGTCATATGCACGCCATAAAGTGCGTATCATATGCACACAAAAAACTACGTAGGATTTGCATGCCAAAACTCATTTTGGCGTATCCATTCCACGAGATTTCACACTCGTACTATTTATATGCATGACCATGAGATTGTGTTGATTTTATGTAGTGCCTGACAATAGTCCCCAGCATGCTCTCTGTGCAAGTAGGTTGTCACATTGATATTAAGGATGAAAAATAATAATAATAATAATAATAATACATTTAAATCAAAAATCATTCTTGTAGTTTTAAATCTTTTTGCAATCTGGACACCTGAGGCTGCAATAGTTATTGAGGAAATGGAAAAGGCACCGATTGCTACACTGTAAAAAAAATTGTGTTGGTTTTGGTTGGTTTAACTTAAAAAAGTAAGTAACCTGGTTGCCTTAAAATTTTTAATTTATTGAAATTAAAAATTTGAGTTAATACAATGAAGGAAATTTGTTTAATAAATGGAAACTCCAAATATTATTGTATCCGAACCACATTAAAAAAAATGATAAATCATGAAAATCGCACTATTTGGCATGTTTCACTGCGTCATCAGAAATAAAACACACAATTACACAATATGCTTACAAAATCTTTTAATAATATTTTAATAAAGGTTGTCGAATCTCAAAAAATGTTCATTGTATTAACTCAAAAATTTAATTTCAATGAACTCAAAATTTTAAGGCAACCAGGTAACTTTTTTTCAAAATATTTTTTTACAGTGTATAGGTATATCAATCAAATCTTTTGTATTGGCTATGTGACATCTGTGTTAACCCAAGAACATGGAGATTACAATAAACTATAACTATGGAGTGATAGTCACATCAACCCACTGTGACTCAAGGCCCTTGTCTTATAAACAATTATAAGACAGTCTGAGTCTATTTGGCTTGTGTGTCTTCGTAATGCTAGAAATGAACCATACATTTACACCCTGGTGAAAAATGCATACTATTAAATGTATTAAAAATGCATTATAGTATTTTTGTATTGCACTAAAAACATACTTATGCACGTTTTAAATGCATTTAATGGTACACATTTTTCACCTGGGTGAATGCATTCTGTTGCATTATTGTCTATATAGCAGAAGGGTTAGTAACACTTTCAAGTGGTTCACGATACTACAATTGGAAAAAACATTTACAGGGAAAGATGATCAGATTTTGTATACATGTAAACTAAGTCCAGACATTCAAGATGCAGAAATGGTGATTGAAAGATCAATAAAGATTTTTAAGGGTAAAGAAACAATATGGTATCGTTTGGACAGAGCAGGCATCTTTGGTAGCACTTCGTCCTCTCGTTCTAGCTCAGTTCTCTTTTGGAATCAATGCTGATTACACCATAAAATCTAGGCTATATGTAGATAGGTCAGCTAACAGCAAACAGGTTTAAAATTTGTAATTATGATAAGGTAGGAAAACTTGCTTATCTTTCATTTTCAATGTGTATCGTAATGTATTCTCTTGAAAATTCTTTATTGTCAAATGTGTGTTGAAGATAAACTCTTAAGAATTTCACCATTCAATGTGAATTTATCCGAGAATATGCTTAAATAAAGAAATGCATTTAGTGATTGGTCCATGCATCATCCAAAATCCCGTTTGTGGCACATCAAAGTATCATGAATCATCCCTAAGACTGACACTTAAGATTTAGTCCTACACTTGACTTAACTTATGACCAAGATGCTTGATAAGTAATTTTTAAACGGTTAGTTCACCCAAAAATGAAACATTAGCCCATGTTTTACTCACCCTCAAGTCAGCCTAGGTGTATGACATTCTTTTTTCAGATGAACACAATCAGTTATATTAAAACATTTCCTGGCTCTTCCAAGCTTTATTAAAGCAGTGAACATTGCTCTGTTTTTTAAGGCCATAAAAGTGCATAATGTGAGAGGAGTTAGGTGTTTTGACTGTGCGTGCACTCATATACACACATTTATTGGATGAAATTCCTGCTTTCAATTAAGTGCTTTCAGTTATTTTTTTCATTTTGTTTCTAAAAATAAGCTTGTTGTTATTTAATAGTTTTCCACTTACACATGTAGAGCAAATAGTTTATTTAATAAGGTAAATTAAACTGATAAATGTGTTCACTTTACATAATAAACTTAAATTTAACATAAAGTAAACTGCACATATAAATATTATGTAAATATTATGTAAAAGTGACAAATTCAAATGGTTTGTATTTACTCAAAGAAATTGTCAGATTTACTTTCATTTCAAGGCTATATAAAACAGGTTTGAAATGTGTAATTAAGTTATGGTGGAAAACTTGTTTATCTTTCATTTTCAATGTGTATATCATAATTGTAAATTATTCTTTCTTTTTTTGTTCTACATAATGTTCTCTAATCCGATCTGTTACATTTGTGAATTAAGATAAAGAAATTAACATTTCACTCTGTAATGATGAGTCCACAGGTTGAGGATCCATATGCAGCTTTATTTGACTAGCACAAAGGTAAAACAACAGGCAGAGGTCAATCACCAACAACAGGAACAACCAAGGAAAGGCAGAGGCGTAGTCACTGGACAGGCAGGGGGTCGAGGCAGGCAGCAAACCAAGTCAACGGAATCTAGTTGAGCAAAGCACAGGTCAATGGGCAGGCAGCAAGGGATCAAAACCAGAAGTTCAGTCTAGAGTCGTACACGGGATAAACCAGAAACAGGAAACACGCTCAGAGTTGTCAGCAGTAGCAAAACAAAACTTCGCAGTGAATGACAGAGTGAACCTAGTTTATAAAGACTGAGGTGATGAGGCTAATGGTACTCAGGTGTAAACAATGATGGCTGGTGAGTCAGGGCAAAGGATTGTGGGTAATGAAGTCCGGAGGGAGGATTAGTATTCAGATGAGGGGGCCCTCTGTTGGCGATCGGTGGGAGCCACAGGGGCTTGATTTATGACAGAGCCCCCACCCTGCGAGCGGCTCCTGACGCGAGGAGGCAACCGACGCCGGGGCCTTCCACGGGGCCGAGGGGCCGGCTTTTCCGGATGGGCCCGATGAAAGTCAGCAGTGAGTGATGGGTCCAGAATGTCCTCAGAATTGACCCAGGCCCGCTCCTCTGGACCGTACCCCTCCCAATCCACGAGATATTGTAGGGTTTTGCCCCGACGCCTGGAATCTAACAATTCGTGCACCTGGTACGCCTCCTCTCCGTCCACCACTATGGGTGCAGGCCTCTGGTCAACAGGCCCCTCTAGATCCTCCACTGCTCTTGGACCACTTGCAGGCTTAAGCAAGGAAACATGAAAAGTGGGTGAGATGCGGTAATTGGGTGGTAGTGCCAAACGATAGGAGACTGGAGTTATACGCCTAATTATCTTGAAAGGGCCCACGTACCTAGGGCCGAGTTTCCTGCAAGGTACTCGAAGCCGCAGATCCTTGGTGGAGAGCCAAACCCATTGTCCAGGGTGGTAATCTGGATTAGCACGACGTGAACGATCCGCTACCTCCTTCATTCGTCTCACTGCTCTCTGCAAATGCACATGTGCCTCGTTCCACACTCTCTCACTTCGTTGCAGCCAGTTGTCTACTGCAGGGAGTTCTGTGGGTTCCCCTGACCAGGGAAATAACGGGGGCTGAAATCCAAGAATGCATTGAAATGGAGTAAGTCCCGTGGCAGGCTTTCGGATAGAATTCTGGGCGTATTCGGCCCAGAACAAATATTTACTCCAATCGGACTGATTCTGGTGACAGTAGGATCTAAGGAACCGAGTGAGTTCCTGATTCAGGCGTTCCACTTGCCCATTGGACTGAGGGTGATAGCCCGACGTTAAACTGACATTGATGTTGAGTCTCTGGAAAAAGGCTGACCATACCCGTGATGTAAACTGGGGCCCCCGGTCTGAGACAATGTCCTCCGGAAGTCCATAGAACCGGAACACAGAATTACAGAGATGTTCAGCGGTCTCAAAAGCGGTGGGTAACTTGGGTAGAGGAATAAGACGACAGGCCTTCGAGAAGCGATCGATAACAGTAAGAATGGTGGTATGGCCCTGGGAACTTGGGAGATCTGTGATGAAATCTATGGCTATGTGTGACCATGGACGTTGTGGTATGGGTAATGGCTGGAGTAAGCCTGCTGGATTTAGATGAGAGGCTTTGGACATTTGGCAAGTGGAGCAGCTTTGAATGAAGGCTATAGTGTCAGATTGCATTGATGGCCACCAGAATCTGTTATTGAGGAGCTGGATGGTGGCATTGATTCCCGGGTGTCCTGAACTGGGTGACGAATGCACCAATTGAATTACCTTCTTGCGTAAACTGGCTGGTACAAAAGTCTGATCTTGGGGACACTCTAGGGGTGGTGGATTAGTGCCCTGCACCTCAGCGATTTCGGTCATAATGTCCCATTGAACTGGAGCAAGCACCAGGGTTGGCGGAATAATGGGTTCAGGGGGCTGAGGAGCCACTGAAGATTCATGCTGCCTGGATAGAGCATCTGCCTTAGTATTCTTGGAACCGGGCCGATATGTTACAGTGAAGTTAAAACGGGTGAAAAACAGTGCCCACCTAGCCTGCCTTGGGCTGAGACGTTTAGCAGATCGGAGATATTCAAGGTTACGATGATCTGTCAGGACCAGAAAAGGATGCCTAGCTCCCTCGAGCCAATGACGCCACTCCTCAAAAGCTGCTTTCATAGCTAACAGCTCTCGGTCTCCCACATCATAGTTCTGTTCAGCGGGGTTGAGTTTACGGGAATAATATGCACATGGGTATAGTTTTGGTGGATTACCATGTCTTTGGGACAAAACGGCTCCAATACCCGTGCTGGATGCGTCAACCTCCACAACAAACTCCTGTTCAGGATCAGGGTGGCGCAGTATGGGGGCCGTAGTGAAGCAAGCTTTGAGTTGACAGAAGGCATTGGTAGCTGTCGTGGGCCATAGAAGTCGACCTCCCCCCTTCTTAAGCATTGATGTCAGTGGAGCTGCAATGGTACTAAAGTTTCTAATAAAACGTCGGTAGAAATTGGCAAAGCCAAGGAAGCGCTGAAGCTCCTTTACTGTCGCAGGTTGGGGCCAGTTAAGGACTGCTTGAACCTTGGAATCATCCATGGCGACACCTCCTGGGCTAATGATATACCCCAAAAACGAGATCGAAGTCTGATGGAATTCACATTTCTCCTCCTTGGCATAAAGTTGATGCTGGATTAATCGTTGCAACACGGAGCGCACATGTTTGACATGGTCTTCCAGAGAATTGGAGTATATTAGGATGTCGTCGATGTATACGATGACCCAACGATTCAGCATGTCTCGGAAGACATCGTTGATGAAGGCCTGAAACACAGAGGGACTGTTGACCAGCCCGAACGGCATTACCAAGTATTCGTAGTTCCCCGTTGTAGTCGAGAATGCAGTCTTCCATTCGTCCCCCTCACGAATGCGAATCAGGTTGTAGGCGCTGCGTAAATCGAGCTTGGTAAAATACTTGGCTGTACGTAGCTGTTCCAAAGCTGCAGGGACCAGAGGCAATGGATAACGGAACTTGATGGTTACTTCATTGAGACCCCGATAGTCAATACAGGGACGTAAACCTCCATCCTTCTTTTTCATGAAGAAGAAACCTACGGATGCTGGTGAAGTGGAAGGGCGGATGAACCCCTTGGCCAGTTCCTCCTCAATATAGGTTCTCATGGCTTCAGATTCAGGTTGGGATAGCGGGAAAATTCTGCCTTTAGGAGGCGTTGCTCCTGGTAATAGTTCTATGGCACAGTCACTAGGGCGATGCGGAGGTAGTTGAGTGGCCCTGACCTTGCTGAAAGCCTCTGACAAGTCACGATATTCTGGGGGAAGGTTAGTTATGGTAGCAGGAAGATCGGCAGGTGTGGGGTGAATGGCGGAGATGGGCAGCATGCAATTCTTGTGACAGAAGTCAGACCAGTGAACGATTTGCCTCTCGGGCCATGAAATATGAGGGTTATGCAGCTGCAGCCAGGGAAAACCTAGGATAACTGGATTCTGTGGTGATTTAATGAGAAGTAACCGAATAGTCTCAGTATGTAAAGCTCCAATCTGGAGAGAAATGTCACCTGTAGTGTGGCGTATCTGACCCGTTCCTAGAGGGCGTCCGTCTAGCGCTGCCACTGCCAACACAGAGTCACATGGGATTAGAGGGATGTTGTGAGATATAGCAAAATCAGCGTCAATCAGATTAGCCACGGAACCGGAGTCAATCATTGCCCTAGTGGTTATAGAAGTCTCATTCGTGGTTAACACTACTGGTACCTCGACTTTACCATGAATATGAGAAGGTGAACTCACCGCAGAGGAGTTAGTTCGGTCAGGGCGAGTGGGACATGAGGCTCTCATATGACCAGACAGACCACAGTAGAGGCAGAGTCTCTGTCGAATGCGGCGCTCCCTCTCCTCAGGTGAGAGATGAGTGGCCCCGATCTGCATGGGTTCAGGTTCAGGGGAGGTGGCGTAAGCAGATGGGAGTGTAGAGCCCTCCCTGTTTGGGCGTCTGCTGCGAATTAAATTATCGAGGCGAATAGTCAAATCAATAAACTGATCCAGGTCCCTTCCTTCATCCCTACATGCCAGTTCCGATTGAAGCTCCATATTCAAGCCCTTTCGGAAGAGCACCTTTAGTGTGTCATCCAACCAGCCAGTTTGTGCTGCGAGTGTGCGAAAAGTTAAAGAAAACTCTGCAGCCGTTCTTCTACCCTGGCGAAGGGCTAACAATTGTTCCCAAGCCTCCTTACCACCCTCAGGATGTTGGAAAACCTCTCGAAATCTTTGCAGGAAACTGTTGAAGGTTGAAAAGGTGGGTTGACCATTCCTCCAGACTGCTGAAGCCCAATCCAAAGCCTTGCCCGTTAAAAGAGAACAGACGAATGATATGCGGCTCTCTTCAGTGGGGTATAACATGGGCTGCTGGGATACAAACAGAGAGCATTGAAGTAAAAAACCCTTACACTTAGCTGGAGATCCATCAAACTTCTCAGGGAAAGCTAGGTGAGGGCTAGCCGTTGGGGTAGAGAGAGTGGTAGGTGTGGGCTCAGGAGGAATTGGTGCTGGCCGCGCTTCAGGGGCAGAGAGGCGGAGGTCTTGCAAGGTCTTGACTAATTCCTCTGTTAGTGTAGTCAGACGTGCCAGTTGATGCTGATGGGCCGCGAGGACATTGGCCTGCGCTGAAACTTCAGTAGACAACTGATAAAAAGCTGCTGGATCTGGTTCTGGCGAAGTTTTCTGTAATGATGAGTCCACAGGTTGAGGATCCATATGCAGCTTTATTTGACTAGCACAAAGGTAAAACAACAGGCAGAGGTCAATCACCAACAACAGGAACAACCAAGGAAAGGCAGAGGCGTAGTCACTGGACAGGCAGGGGGTCGAGGCAGGCAGCAAACCAAGTCAACGGAATCTAGTTGAGCAAAGCACAGGTCAATGGGCAGGCAGCAAGGGATCAAAACCAGAAGTTCAGTCTAGAGTCGTACACGGGATAAACCAGAAACAGGAAACACGCTCAGAGTTGTCAGCAGTAGCAAAACAAAACTTCGCAGTGAATGACAGAGTGAACCTAGTTTATAAAGACTGAGGTGATGAGGCTAATGGTACTCAGGTGTAAACAATGATGGCTGGTGAGTCAGGGCAAAGGATTGTGGGTAATGAAGTCCGGAGGGAGGATTAGTATTCAGATGAGGGGGCCCTCTGTTGGCGATCGGTGGGAGCCACAGGGGCTTGATTTATGACAGACTTCTCGTGCAGCCAACAGCAAGAAGGCAGAAGCTCACATGATGGAGGAGCTGTGACACCACCACTGACAGAACAGGAGGAAGATGGAGGAAGAATATTAAAATCAAACAGGAAAAAGAGCTGTTGCTTTTGAATTTAGCAAATAAGGATAACTATAACAAATAAAATGTGAATCATTTGTTTATTTAACACCTGTGGTGTATGGCATATATCTTGGACTACCCTTTCATCTGGTATTCTTCCATTCCATATAGTAATCAGGGTTTTTTTTTTTTTTTTTTTGGAAGGTGCGATGATGGGAATATGCATATCAATGAATTGGTAATGCTAAAGGAAAGTCTAGTTACTTCTAGAGGTTGTAACAAGATATCAAGTGAACATAATTTAACCCGTTTTCTACTCCACTGACCTGTAATCCTCTGAAACTCCTCTTTGATCCTCTCATGGGTTTGTGCCTAGGAAACAACACAAACATATTCAGAAAGAGCTCACGTGAGAGTGAGGCAAACTTTCCTTATCTCCCTGTATACAGTGGCCTTACTTATATGCTCTGCATCCCTGATATTATATAGAAAAACCATAATTGAATAAATAGCACTGTTCAAACAAATGTGCATGTGGATATAGCAAGCAAAAAAAATCCTTGTGTCCTCTTGATGAAAATATTTGCAGGGAATGAATGTACCTGCGCTGCAATTTGTCTTGTTACTTCCAGTCAAAATATTTAAAGATCCTTAAATCAATGCGCAGTATTGTAAAAGTATCTAAAAGTATTTAGTCTTGTTCCCTGGGACACACACACAAAAGCTAATTTAATTACATTTTTCAAATTTTGCTAACTATCTGCCAATAGGGTAAGAAAAAAATCTCAGTATAAAAAGAATTTGTGCAGCATTAATGAATGAATTAATGAAGTATTTAAACACCGTTGGTGCTTTAAAAAGCAGGAGGAGACCAATAGAAACTGGGTTTACAGAAGAAAACCTGCTCCTGACCAGGGGCCTGTACCATGAAGCCAGTTTAGCTGGCTAGCCAGATTTGTTTAAGATTAGTTTGTGCCAATCCTGGGTTTTAGGTACCATTAAAGTGGTTTGGTTTTTAACCTGTGTTCATCGCCATAGTAATTTACGCTCCACAGCTAACCTGCTCTGGGGCAGGTTATGTTCTGGATTAGAGAGCTCAATCTGAAATTGGACCAATCAGCTGTGAGTAAAGTGAGTAAAGTGACACACCTCTGATGCAATAAAGTCACTCCCCCTGTTTTTACTCCAAATTAAAGGTCACTGCATAGCAAATGGTTTTTAAAGACTAAAGTCTCTTAAAAAACAATGCTTATTTATAAAAAATAATAATTTTGAATGATTTAGATATAATTTATGTAATTATTATACCTTTAATCAATTACACATTTATCATTTTAGTTAATCAATCATTAATAGGCACTTTGTTAAAATTAATACATAAGTCATATGAATAAGATTTAAAATCTTTAAAAGCTTTAATAAAGCTATGAATAAGCTTTAAAATAAATAAATAAAACTAGACTATTAAAAAAAGCTTACTGAGCTTAAATGTTCAATTTTCTCTTTATAAACTAAACTAACTTCATAACTTTTACTTGCATTGATGTATACTATTTTTACTTCAAGTTGTCCTCTTTCATAGATAGCTTTTCTTCTTGCTGTGTATTTTTTTTTTTATTTATTTTTTATTCTTAATATTTTTCAATCATGCAATATTCTGCAGAAGAGAGAAATTAATCTCACTGATTGTCTGGTGAGAAGTGAATCTCAGTACTCAGCGTGTGATTGGCTGTTCACTGCTGATGTCACAGCTAAACTCAGGATCAAAGCCTGAGTTGACAAAGAAAGCTGATGATCAGCATCATGGGACCAACAAAGCCTTAATACAATGGTTTGGTTTTGTCAACTCGAAACTAATCCTTTAACCCTGAGTTTGTTAAACTACCATCATCCTACAGGCCCCAGGTTAGGTTCACTGAGTATAAGTTACCTCTCTTTCAGAAACAGGCTTGACTTACCCTGATTTCTCAGGTTTAACATACCTCCCATTCTGTAATGGGAAAACAAACTCTATTCAGCTGTTCTGAAACACAAAACTCAACAGTTTCCCAACTCAGGGTAAATCAACTGAGAGTTCAAGTTTGAACTCAGAGGTGGTTGAACCTTCTTGTTGAAACGGCCTCAGATCTGTTTTTACTTCTGCCTTCTGTGGCCTAGTTCCCTCTGGTGTTGATTATTTAATTAGTTTCCACCTGTGTTCATGAATCATCTCGTTTGCCTGTTTTCACCCAGTCTTTTGCCCCGTCCACATGGAGGCGCATTTACCTGTATACGTAAACATTTTGTATCATATCAGCTCCTGACCAGGGGCCTGTACCATGAAGCCGGTTCAGCTGGCTAGCCAGATTTGTTTAAGCTTAGTTTGTTCCAATCCTGGGTTTTAGGTACCATTAAATTAGTTTGGCTTTTAGCTGTGTTCATCGCCATAGTAACTTACGCTCCACAGCTAACCTGCTCTGGGGCAGGTTATGTTCTGGATAAGAGATCTCAATCTGAAATTGGACCAATCAGCTGTGAGTAAAGTGACACACCTCTGATGCAATAAAGTCACTCCCCCTGTTTCTACTCCAAATTAAAGGTCACTACATAGCAAAATGGTTTTTAAAAACTAAAGCGTCTGGCTTTTAACAATGCTTATTTATAAAAAAATAATAATTTTGAATGATTTAGATATAATTTATGTAATTATTATACCTTTAATCAATTACACATTTATCGTTTTAGTTAATCAATCATTAATAGGCACTTTGTTAAAATTAATACATAAGTCATATAAATAACATCAACTGAATAAAGTCATATGAATAAGCTTTAAAATCAATAAATACAACTAGCCTATTAAAAAAAAAGAAACTTACTGAGCTTAAATGTTCAATTTTCTCTATATCAACTAAACTAACTTCATAACTTTTACTTGGATTGATGTATACTATTTTTTCTTTAAGTTGTACTCTTTCATAGACAGGTTTTCTTCTTGCTGTGTATTTTTTTAATTTTTTATTCTTAATATTTTTCAATCATGCAATATTCTGCAGAAGAGAGAAATTAATCTCACTGATTGTCTCGCGAGAAGCTAATCTCAGTTCCACAACGTGTGATTGGCTGTTCACTACTGATGTCACAGCTAAACTCCTGAACTCAGGATCAAAGCCTGGGTTGACAAAGAAAGCTGATGATAAGCATCATGGGACCAACAAAGCCTTAATACAATGGTTTGGTTTTGTCAACTCGAAACTAATCCTGTAACCCTGAGTTTGTTAAACTACCATCATGGTACAGGCCCCAGATTTTCTTCACATGATAAAACACAATCTGGTAAGTATCAAATGTATTTATTATTTTATTGTGAGATTTTGCCTCACATCCTACCATTGCTGTAACTCTTCTAGTCACTACTCTTCTTTGTTTTTAGTGTATTTCTGTGGCAGAATTACTGCTCCACATACTGGCCTGGCATGTATACTACTTCATTTTGAGTCTGTTTCAGTGGTTTCGTGTGTACGCAGATATTTCTCGAAATGAGGGAAAAAAAGGGAAGGCTCTGGCTTTGTGTACATATGGCCTAAGACTTCTCAACCTTTGGCCTGTTGCACAAAGCTGGTTTCAGTTGTTACCCAGGTAAGTTCGAGATTAGTTTGCGCAAACTCTTGTTTTTCGGGCTCAAGAAGATGGATTGGTTTTTAGCTGTGTTTATCACCATGGTAACTTACACTGCACGGCTAACCTGCTCTGGAGGAGGTTTTATTCTGGGTTAGAGATCACAAACCCAAACTGGACCAATCAGCTACAAGTAAAGACACAATAAAGCCACACCACCTATATCTCTCCTTCCAAATTAAAGCAGTTCATAATGAAAAAAACTGTAGAAATAAAATTGTGGTGCTAATTCTTTAAAATCTCTAAAATCTTTTGGTGCTAATTAATTATTATATTTATATTATGTGAATTATAATCACTTTGAATTAATATAATATGTTCATATAAATACTATATTGATTGACAAGTAGTCAAATAGTAAATATAATACATGCATTCATAATTCTTTTAAACAACGTGTATTCAGTTGAGCTCTTTGTGAACCTATAATTATTAGGCATATTTCTTTGATTCACGTCATGCATTGATATAGTCAGATATTCTTTAAGCTGCCTTCTCAAACTCTCCGCAGCAGCTGTGTTTATTCCTGCTTTGTAAACACATTTAATTTCATGATCATTTTCAAAATGATCTCTCAATCTTCAGAAGAGAAGTGAATCAAACGGGCAGTGTGATTGGCTGTTTGCCGCACGTGTCACACTTTCAGGTGCACGCGCTTCAGAGTTAATTGCTAACTCTGGATTAAACCTGAGTTGACAGAGAAAGTTTATACCAAGCTTTGAGAAACTTGATCTAAACCAGGTTGGATTTATCTGGATTTGTCAACTCTAAACCTACTCTGAAACTCAGAGTTTGTTCAACTAGCTTTATGCAACAGGCCTCTGCCTTCCAATCTCCATTGTCAACAAAACATAAAAAAAGTGTAGAAAAATCGAATTATAATTTAGAACATCAAATTGTCCTTTTACCCTTAAAAATTCTCTGCACCGTCTTGACCGTCTGGACTTAGTTCACATGTATACAATATCTTATTATCTTTCTCTGTAAAGGGTATTTTTTTTGTTTTTTTTTTTAAATTTTAGTATTGTGAACCACTTGAAAGTGTCACATGTCCTGCTGCTATATAGACAATAATGAAGCGCAATGCATTTACAAAGTTTATATAGTGGTAAATGTATGGTCAATTTCTAGCATTACGAAGACACACAAGCCAAATAGACTCAGACTGTCTTATAATTGTTTATAAGACAAGGGCCTTGAGTCACAGTGGCTTGATGTGACTAAAACCCCATAGTTTATTCTAATCTCCATGTTCTTGGGTTAACACAGATGTCACATAGCCAATACAAAAGATTTGATTGATATACCTATAGCAATCGGTGCCTTTTCCAATCCCTAAATAACTATTGCAGCCTCAGGTGTCCAGATTGGAAACAGATTTAAAAGGAAATGAGAAGAATGATTGTAAATTTGAATTATTTTATTTTATTTTAATTTTTTTGTGGTTAATCATTTGCTGCATCATATTTTTATTTTATTAGTAGTATGGTCCAATCTAGGTGAAATATTATTGCCAGAGATTAAGTGGGCGAATTTAGAAAAAAGGATCAACAAGAATGTCAGTGCTTTATAGAAGCAAGGGCAGACTCAACTGCTGGTTTAAAATCTGTTATCTGGTCTGTTCCACCACCAGATAGCACTCCTGTGCAACTTTATCCGTCTCTGCACTACTGGAGGCTGCACTATCAGGACCGCATTTTTTTAGGACTGCATTTCTAGGACCCTATTTTTTTTTGTGACAGCGCCACCTACCGAATCGTAGAATACCAATACCAGTACCAATACCAATACCAGGAACGCATTTCCAGGACACTAGTTTTGGAGAACTGAAACAAGTTCTACCAAGGCAGTATTTTAAATCTTTTCTTCTGTTTTTTTTTTGGTTTTTTTTGTTAAGTTGTTAAAGGTTTATTACACTCAAATGCTGCTACCTTTCTTGCAATTAAACCTGGTTTCTAGAAATGTTGAGTAATCATTGGGTCCAAGTTGCATAATTTAATAACTGATCAATTAAAATAAACAAGGAATGGTATAGCCTTTTCAGTCAATCACATTTTCAAGTACAGAGGGAACACACAAGGATGAGTCATGCAGGGGCTAGATTTAAGATTGTGTATATTTTATAAAACAATATATTGCAAAAGTCGAATTTGATCACACACAAAAACTAATTTGTTGATGACGTGAACCATGAGAACTTACTGTACAGTACACAGTACATGAGAATCTAACACGTGGTGTTTTAACAGTCAATTAATATGATGTTATGCCTGCCTGACTTACTATAAAAATGTCATAGGCTATGTCTCAATCAGCATTATAAAAATGAAGAGACATACTCATAACATGTATTGTGTGTTGTTAGCGTTAAACAGGCTGACTGTGAGCATGTGACAGCTAAAACATTAAGATTATTTTAACTTACTTAATGAAGAAAAACAAGAACGAGTAACTATGAACATAATACAGTTGTCTTCTGCTGTCACTAAGTCAACACAAGCTTTCATCCAAGTTTAGTTAAAGAATATGCTAACAATTCATTTACAGCACTAATGATAGCTATATACCGTCGCAAGTGCTGTGCCAAGCGTGTGACCCCACAGGGCCTCTGTTACGTCACAGACGATGGAAATGGTGTGAGGACTCAAGTGCAGGAGAAAAATGATAATTTATTGTCAAAATGAAACAAATACAAAACAAAACACCCACGAGGGGGCTGAAACACATAATAGAACATAAAACAAAAACTCAAACATACCAAATAGAAATCACAGGAGGAAGGGGAGACGCAAACATGAGACAAGGATCCAACACAGACTGACAAACACAAGGAGCTTATAAGGGGAAGAAATCAAGAGGGAACAGGTGGGAGAAATCAACACTAATCAGATAACAAGGGGGAGGGATCAGACAATGACAGAAGCACAAAGGCCATACTGACAAACCCACATGTGCACACAAGACAGGACAGGCATGTGACATTACCCCCTCCTTAAGGAGCGGCTACCAGACGCTCCACTAGGGACGGGCGGGACAGACCAGGGGGGCACGGGAGGGACTGACCAGGGGGGCACGGGAGGGACTGACCAGGGCGGGACGGGCGGGACAGACCAGGGTGGGACGGGCGGGACAGACCAGGGCAGGACCGGAGGAACAGGGGAAACAGAGAAGGAAGGAACAAACAAGGGAGGGGTCAACAAGGAGGGAATAGGGAAAACAAAATTTTCAGGAGGCCATGGTGGCCCACAAAGTTCAGGCACCCAGGGCGGCGCGGTCAGAGCAGGGTGCTGGTTTTGCGCGGGCAGGCCAGTGCGCCGGGGCGGCGCACGGAGAGCAGGACGCCTCAGCGGCGCACGGAGAGCAGGACGCCTCAGCGGCGCACGGAGAGCAGGACGCCTCAGGGGCGCACGGAGAGCAGGACGCCTCAGCGGCGCAGGCAGAGCAGGACGCCTCAGCGGCGCAGGCAGAGCAGGAAGCCTCAGCGGCGCAGGCAGAGCAGGGCACCAGGGAGGCGCGGTGAGAGCTGGACGCCTGGGAGGCGCGGTGAGAGCTGGATGCCTGGGAGGCGCGGTGAGAGCTGGACGCCTGGGAGGCGCGGTGAGAGCTGGACGCCTGGGAGGCATCTCCGGCCCAGCGGCGTCCACCGGAACAGAGTCCACCGGCATAGGAACAACCAGAACTGGGACCACCGGAACACAATCCACCGGCACTGGGACCACCGGAACATGATCCACCCGTACAGGGACCACCGGAACACGATCCACCGGCACTGGGACCACCGGAACACGATCCACCGGCACTGGGACCACCGGAACACGATCCACCGGCACTGGGACCACCGGAACACGATCCACCGGCACAGGGACCACCGGAACACGATCCACCGGCACAGGGACCACCGGAACACGATCCACAGGCACAGGGACCACCGGAACACGATCCACAGGTACAGGGACCACCGGAACACGATCCACCGGTACAGGGACCACCGGTACACGATCCACCGGCACACGGACCACCGGAACACGATCCACCGGCACAGGGACCACCGGAACACGATCCACCGGCACAGGGACTACCGGAACACGATCCACCGGCACAGGCACGAAGGGAGACTTCCTTCTCCTCCTCCGTTTCAGGACCACTGGAACACAATCCGCCGGTACTGGGACCACCGGAATACGATCCTCCGGAATCGGGACCACCGGAACATGATCCACCGGCATAGGGACCACCGGAACACGATCCGCCGGTACTGGGACCACCGGAATACGATCTGCCAGCAAAGAGACCACCGGAATACGATCCACCGGTACTGGAACCCCTGGAATCGGGACCACCGGAGCAGGCACGGAGGGGGCTTTTCTCCTCCTCCTCCGTTTCGGGACCACCGGAGCAGGGACCACCGGAACACGATCTGCCGGTACTGGGACCACCGGAATACGATCCGCCGGCATTGGGACCACCGGAATACGATCCACCGGCAAAGGGACCACTGGAACACGATCCACCGGCAATGGGACCACCGGAACGCGATCCACCGGCATTGGGACCACCGGAATTGGGACCACCAGAGCAGGCACGGAGGGAGCCTTCCTTCTCCTCTTCCGTCTGGAGACCACCGGAACAGGGACCACCGGAGCTATCCGGACCCTGGTCCTAGAGGGACTGGAGTCCAGCCGGTCCACAAACTCCCAAAAGTCCGGAGTCCCCATTTTCTCCACCTCCGTGGGACTGAGAGGCATGTCCAGGCAGAGGTTAAAAACCTCTGCCTTCTCTGTGTCGTTAAGGTACAGGTGATGCACCTCCTTGAGGAATTGACAGGCGAACTCTCTTACACCCGCCCCCTGTTGGCGGATGTATTTAGAGTTCACCTGCCGCATCACCTGTACGCACCTGGTTAGCTCCATAGTCCAACGAGCAAACAACAAACAAAACAAAAACAAAAAAATCCTCTTGCTGAATCCTCTAGGGTTGGATCCTTATGTTACGTCACAGACGATGGAAATGGTGTGAGGACTCAAGTGCAGGAGAAAAATGATAATTTATTGTCAAAATGAAACAAATACAAAACAAAACACCCACGAGGGGGCTGAAACACATAATAGAACATAAAACAAAAACTCAAACATACCAAATAGAAATCACAGGAGGAAGGGGAGACGCAAACATGAGACAAGGATCCAACACAGACTGACAAACACAAGGAGCTTATAAGGGGAAGAAATCAAGAGGGAACAGGTGGGAGAAATCAACACTAATCAGATAACAAGGGGGAGGGATCAGACAATGACAGAAGCACAAAGGCCATACTGACAAACCCACATGTGCACACAAGACAGGACAGGCATGTGACAGCCTCACGCCCTATATATGACAAAAAAATATTATAGGCTAATATTTAAACATAACCTAATTAAATAGGCTACATTTTCTTTAACCCATGGTCGACGAAGGCGCTGTCGCATTCTGATGGACATTGTCCTTTAAGACAGCGGATATAACTCACAATACAATATATATTTTTAGCCATACAGATATGTGCAAGACATTATTATAAACTATAAACCATCTACTTTTATTTGTGTACACTCACAAAGGTTGTTGATTCAAAACGGATTATTTAGCATGCACTCACTCCAAATGCTGTCATCATTTCAAAAATGTATTTTGTGTATTAAACACAAAGTTTTTAATTTTAAAAGCATTTCTAAATTCAGTTCATTTTTCTAACAAACAAAATTCAAAGCCAAAATAACAGGAAAAAACAGGCCCCTTGTGACAGGCCTGCCTGTATGCATTCAAGACTATTTAGCAAATCAAGATCACTTCGGCTACGTTAACTTTCCAATTAAATGCATCACGATTATTTTTAATGTTAAAATAAAAACTTTTTAAAAAGTTCCTCTGGCAATGATGCAGGACACCACCAGATAGCACTCCAGGCCACCGGAAGAGCCTGTGAGTTCTTCTTGCAGTGATGGAGGACATCACCAGATAGCGCTCCAGGCTCCTGGAAGAGACTGTGAGTTCCTCTGGCACCACAAGACAAGTCAACATGTTTTTTTGTTTTTTTTACGGTCTATGAATCATCTACTTATATTATGTATAATCACATATATTTTAATCCATACAAATAAATGTAATCAGTAATATACTCTTAATAGCCATGACAACCACTGGGAAGGCTAAGATTTCACACACATGGTGGTTTTATACAAGAAGTGACTGATTTGTAATGTTTGATGTTTGGCTTTGCTGCTATTCTGGAGTGTAACCAAGATTAATCATTGAGGATCATGTGATTCTTAATTTGGTCACTAAAAATAAGCAAAAGTGCATGTAAACATATAGTCAATTAAATATTTTTGAAAGACAATGAATTAAAATAAGAGGAGAAAAGTGAAAAAAGCTTTGGTGAGGTCATTATTTTTGAATGAGGTCATAATTTTTGCAATAACACACCATCTGCAAATTTGTCATCCTTTGATAGAATGTTCCATGTTTAAGATCTCTCTGACACGTCTGCCATAGCCTGATGGGGTCTGTATCGTTTTTAATCGTACTTTTATAAACTTCAAGTTTCGGGTAGTAACCCGAGAACAAAAAGAACTACAAAATTCAACTGCTTTACGGCATATACGTCACTTCCACCACCACCCGCACTTCCTTAAATTCGGACGTGCGAGCCCAACTTTGTTCGTCAGATAATATAGTCACGTCCGAAGCAGCACAGACAAATGAGAAAGAAAAGGTTTTGTTGGAGGAAAGCCGTAAGAGGAAACGAAAAAGTGATGGGATTAAAGGCAGGACGAGGATCAACATTGGACCAGCGTTTGCTCGTCGGCGTGAGCTGAAGGAGGCGTGCCCGACCGATGCTGTCCTGCTTGTTATGGGGATTACCTACCACTCAAACATTGAATTGAAGTATCATATAGATTCTGTAAAACGGTAACCAATAGACTACTATAATGACGCTGGCTTGTAAACGTGAGCATCGCGATTATTTGACGTTTGAAAAAAATAAAACCCATGAAATTATATTCATATGACATGCTGAAACATATGCCACTGACTGTAACGTTACCTGGGATGAAGACATTTCACACGCGACGCCAGAAGAACACCTGCATGTGAACTCCTCCTTCAGTGTTCAGGGGAACTGTTAGTGCTGCACCAACCCGCGGGGCCACTTTTATGAAGTTATTTGGCCCGCCTCGCACCACTGTATATATTTTTACAACCCACCCCGCACCCACGTCCATTAAATAGACATACGGGGTCCGCGGGTTATGAGACGACCCGCGCATCACTAGTTCAGGGCTATCAGGGTTGTCATGTCAACAAATGCACGCGCGATGGCATCTCCTGTTGTAGGATGACTGAGCTTACGACAGTAGTTGAGGACATTATTTTTTCCCAACTGTAGGGGGACCCCGAGAGCAAAAGTTACCCAGTGCTGCTTTAAGTGTTCCATTGTAGTTTGCTGCCGTTTTCAGAAGTTTGTTTTGTCCAAAAGGAGGAGCTGGTTGAGTTGAGACCTGTCACTGCTCTGCTCAGCCAAGCTGTGGTGCTGGGCGAAATCGCAGGACATATTCAGTAACTCAATCTCCTACTGTGCTGGAAAGGGGACAGTGTTATGAACGAGTTAAATAGATGGTGTCCATGCATCATTTTTTAGGATTCTTTAGCTAATTTTAGTCTGAGAAACTGAGATCCTGATACTTGCACTTCTGGAGACTCCAGTTAGGTTGCAGTTTTGGAAAGTGGTTGTGCTGGAGACTAAAGGGTTTCTGATGGTTTAACACTTAATTCTGAATTGTTTTGCAGTTAGTGTGCAATAGCATTTGTAGTTTGATCATTTCTTCACCATCTGTTTTTGTCTGACCCTGCTGAGCATTTCATCTCGATCAACTTGATGTGGGGCCCCAAAAGGCTTTAACTGTGAAAAAGGAAATAAAAAACATTGACACAATGGTTGATTTAATTTGTTTGGTCTTGTTTAAAGGGCTGTTGGGAGAGAGATGAGTGAGGAGCTGCACTGTTTTTTTTTTCTTCATTTTTTGTGAACTACATTATCTTAGAGTGTTCAGATATGCATATATAAACAATACAAGTTTTGTCAAATTAAGTTTGTAAGGAGCTTCACTTTAACCAACTTTTTTGATATTTTTGTATTATAAAGTTGTAAATGTAATAAGAAATTTTCAAATTATTCCAAATAAACTAATTTCTGTTGAATACTTTTTAACATGTTAGTGTAGTTTAGTTGATTACATGTAATGTTTGTGTTTAGAGGTTTACTGTAAAATAAGTTAACCCAAACTGAAACTATGCTAGCGCATGCATTATATATATCCGTTGTGGCCCATAAGAGCCCTACACAACCCGTATCTGGGTCCCATCATCAACCCATATGGGCAGACTTGTGTAGGCCCCAAATGGGTATTACCTGGGTTACCCATATGGCCCGGTATGAACCCTCCATGGAAAATGAGGACAAAATTAGTTAGGTAGCCCTGGTGGGCGACCGACCGACCGGGTCTTCCTCGGGTCGTGGGTCCTATGAAAGTCATTGATTAGGTTGGGGTCCAGAATGTCCTCTGAGTTGACCCAAGACCTCTCCTCCGGGCCGTACCCCTCCCAATCGACCAGATACTGGATCTGCCGCCCCCGGCGTCTGGAATCTAGCAACTCCCGCACGGACAACGCCTCCTTGCCATCCACGATCATCGGTGGGGGGCCTGCTTCACTGGACTCTTGCTCCACCCACACATGAAAGGTAGGAGAGATGCGGTAAGTGGCAGGTAATTCTAGACGATATGACACTGAGTTAGTCAAACTGAGTAAAGAAGAGTGCCCATCTAGCTTGCCTGTGGTTTAGTCTCTTGGCTGAGCGCAAGTACTCGAGGTTGCGATGGTCTGTCAGCACCAGGAATGGATGTCTCGCTCCCTCAAGCAAATGCCAAAGCCACTCCTCAAAAGCTGCCTTCATGGCTAGAAGTTTGCGATTGCCCACGTCATAGTTTTGCTCCGTTGTTGATAATCGTAGTCAATGCAAGGACGAAGGCCTCCATCCTTCTTCCTCACGAAGAAGAATCCCACAGCAGCAGGCGAGGTAGATGATCGGATGAACCCCTTGGCCAGCTCCTCTTGAATGTACGTTTTCATTGCTAGATCCTCCGGTTCGGACCGAGGAAAGATGCGACCCCTAGGTGGAGTGGTACCTGGTAGCAGCTCGATGGCGCAGTCGGTGTTGCGATTAGGAGGTAGTTGTGAAGCTTTGGTCTTGCTGAAGGCTTCTAAGAGGTCTGCATATGCCGAAGCAATACCTGGTGTGGAGTCCATGGTGTGGTGCATGCTGGTAGATCGAATGGGTAGTGGGTTGACAGAGTGGATGCAGCTGGAGTGACATGAAGGGCCCCATTGGATGATCTGTTTATCCTGCCAGGAGATCTGCGGGTTGTGGGCTTGTAGCCAGGGAATGATCGGATTGTGTGGAGAGTGAATGACGTAGAACCGGATGGGTTCAGTATGTAGGATGCCCAGATAGCAGACAAACAGTGAATCAGCGTTGAATCAATGTTAATGCATCAACTAAAATATCATTGAATCAATGTTGAGATTGTTGATTTTTCATCAGGTTTGCACCCTGAAATAATGTTATTTCAACGATGAAAAATAGATCAAGATGGGCTTAAAATCAATAGTTTTCCAACTAAAATTAAACCACTTATTTAAGTGAATCAATGTTGAATCAATGTTAATGCATCAATCAAAATATCATTGAATCAATATTGAAATATAACATTGATTTTTCATCAGGTTTGCACCGTGAAATAATGTTATTTCAACAATGAAAAATAGATCAATCTTGCTTTATGTACAGCAGGATTCTATGCCAGTTAATTTGTCTTTTTATTTTATTAATTTTAATCAGAGACCATGTGTGGCTGCATGCAGTCGATATGATTTTGCATCAAAAAGTCACTCAAAGTAAACACCATCCTTCAGTTTAGATGCAAATGTATTTATTTATGCCCCCACAGTTACAACAGGAAATCTCACATTGGTTTAAAACAATTACATCTGAATTTATAACACAAATGAGAAGAGCCTGGAAAAACATGACAACGTGCATCTGCAAAATGGAAGTAAATACAAATGTAAACTTGACAATAAATACAGAAATGACACAGTACTACTGAAAGAAAGAAGGTAGAAGAAAGAATAGAACACTCCAAACTCAGGGGGTTCCACCATGAGCAATGTCCCGAAGCCTTTCAGGTTGTAATGGAGCCAGTTTTGCACCGTCCCAGCAAAGATAAACTCTGATGCCTCTTATTATCAGCATTCACGGCATCTAAAACAACAAGAAGTTAGTAAATATTTAGAAATGTGATTAATTATACATTACAAATATAGCCTACTACAAAATGAAGTGAAACTTGAAATTTTATCAAAATCTTGATATCCCAGTTAAAACGGTAACATTAAATTCAGGACTATTTAATGCATTTTAGTAAAGACTTTAAAGGACCTACAGACACACAATGAATGAAAATGCAAAGTGACTATATCCGGTGTTTTATCTAATAATATTATTGTATTTAATAGTAAATAAATAAAGTGTGAAAATGAAACAAGTCAATGAATGACCAAATAGCGGAGCTGTATAGGCTACATGGTGGTTTGGAAGAGATTTTTTTTCCATTTACAACACGAACTGGAGGCACAACTGTTTACTAAATTTCTGTTGTTTGATATAGCTGCCTAAAGAACTTAAAGATCTCACTCTTTTCTTTTTTCTTGCTGCATTAAAGATTAAACTGTAATGATGTAATTGTGGTCCAGGTATCGTTCGTTCATTTGTTTTTGCTCTCACAAATGAAAACGAAAAAACGAGAAAACAACTCCTTTGTTCGTTTTTTCGTTTTTTTAGAAAAACGAAAAAACGACATTATGACTTGATTTTTGGTTTTCCCATTCTTGCACAGAAATCGGATTGGCAGGAAATGGATTCGTGTTTTTCAAAATAAGAGTTTTACCAAAACTGTATTTGTTTGCCTGTAAAATTAATAGTCTATATGCATGCTATTTGTCACCCAAATATTTGGCTTCTTTGACTGAAAAAATCTATTGAAATAGCCTAAATGTAAAACATGTTCACTGAGCATTGAGTGTTGTCATCATACAAATGTAAATAATACATGTATTATTTGTTTTAGATGTTTTTATTAACTTAAATTTCAATGAATAATATATTTTTTTGTTATATTAATATAATATAATATTAAGTTAATGCTTCAGTTTATGTTTGCACTACAAACATCATGATGGAGTGGCACAATTTACACAAAAATAATTAATATGCTTTCAGGTTCCTAGAACAATTAATATGCAACATGCTTTTAGTCAAAGTTTGGTGGTAGGCTAATATTACATCGTCATTATAATACAATATAATGCATGATGTGCTCACTCGGTTGAGAGAAGATCCAAACTCTAATAATAAAGCCAAGAGAAAACTGTATTTTTAAAATCATCGTCATATCTATCTGTCCTCTAATAGCCAGACACGATGTATGGCTATTATGACCAAATAAAGGAATGTCGGTATCAATAAAATACATTTTTGGATTTGTTTAGACATGGCATGTGGATTTACACAACAAATTATAATTGCATAAATTATGTTAAGAGATGAATGTTTAAAATGTAATGTAGAAATGAGACTACTTTTTAACTATAAAACTAACACCGCCAGTAGGTGGCAGCAAATCTCTATCTTAAAGAGAGAGTTGAATCCTTTATTCAAACGAGTCTTTCAAAAATCCTAAATCTTTTAATCTGGCAAACGACTCTGGATAGGCTAATCTATAAAAAAAAGCCTACTCAGTAACTTTATTGAACTGAAGTATAATGTCACATTTGCGATTGTGCAGATGTTCGGAGAAACACTCTTGCTGGTGTGATAGCCTAACTCACAGCCTCATAGGCTCGTGATAGAACTATATAAAACGGGGACTCGTTAGGCCTAAAAGGTTTTTTTTTCTTTTTTCTTTTTTCTTTTCTTTCTTTCTTTTTTTCATGTAGCCAATGCCTATTGCTATATTGTGATGACCGTGGAGAGAGCGCTCAAAACTATATCATTTAGTGAACAAGTTTATAGAAATGATCATTCTCTGTAAAGCAATGAGACGTGAACATATGAGAATTTATCAAGATTTCTCTAAATGTGCGCTCTTTTGGACTAAAAGCCTAATTGAAGCGATTTAAAGTAGCCGATCGGATGGAGTTAATGCGGATCAACGCGTGCTATTCTTTGCGAAATAAAGATACAGTCTTGTTCAAAATAATAGCAGTACAATGTGACTAACCAGAATAATCAAGGTTTTTCGTATTTTTTTTATTGCTACGTGACAAACAAGTTCCCAGTAGGTTCAGTAGATTCTCAGAAAACAAATGAGACCCAGCATTCATGATATGCACGCTCTTAAGGCTGTGCAATTGGGCAATTAGTTGAATTAGTTGAAAGGGGTGTGTTCAAAAAAATAGCAGTGTGGCATTCAATCACTGAGGTCATCAATTTTGTGAAGAAACAGGTGTGAATCAGGTGGCCCCTATTTAAGGATGAAGCCAACACTTGTTGAACATGCATTTGAAAGCTGAGGAAAATGGGTCGTTCAAGACATTGTTCAGAAGAACAGCGTACTTTGATTAAAAAGTTGATTAGAGAGGGGAAAACCTATAAAGAGGTGCAAAAAATGATAGGCTGTTCAGCTAAAATGATCTCCAATGCCTTAAAATGGAGAGCAAAACCAGAGAGACGTGGAAGAAAACGGAAGACAACCATCAAAATGGATAGAAGAATAACCAGAATGGCAAAGGCTCAGCCAATGATCACCTCCAGGATGATCAAAGACAGTCTGGAGTTACCTGTAAGTACTGTGACAGTTAGAAGACGTCTGTGTGAAGCTAATCTATTTTCAAGAATCCCCCGCAAAGTCCCTCTGTTAAAAAAAAGGCATGTGCAGAAGAGGTTACAATTTGCCAAAGAACACATCAACTGCCCTAAAGAGAAATGGAGGAACATTTTGTGGACTGATGAGAGTAAAATTGTTCTTTTTGGGTCCAAGGGCCACAGGCAGTTTGTGAGACGACCCCCAAACTCTGAATTCAAGCCACAGTACACAGTGAAGACAGTGAAGCATGGAGGTGCAAGCATCATGATATGGGCATGTTTCTCCTACTATGGTGTTGGGCCTATTTATCGCATACCAGGGATCATGGATCAGTTTGCATATGTTAAAATACTTGAAGAGGTCATGTTGCCCTATGCTGAAGAGGACATGCCCTTGAAACGGTTGTTTCAACAAGACAATGACCCAAAACACACTAGTAAACGGGCAAAGTCTTGGTTCCAAACCAACAAAATTAATGTTATGGAGTGGCCAGCCCAATCTCCAGACCTTAATCCAATTGAGAACTTGTGGGGTGATATCAAAAATGCTGTTTCTGAAGCAAAACCAAGAAATGTGAATGAATTGTGGAATGTTGTTAAAGAATCATGGAGTGGAATAACAGCTGAGAGGTGCCACAAGTTGGTTGACTCCATGCCACACAGATGTCAAGCAGTTTTAAAAAACTGTGGTCATACAACTAAATATTAGTTTAGTGATTCACAGGATTGCTAAATCCCAGAAAAAAAAAAATGTTTGTACAAAATAGTTTTGAGTTTGTACAGTCAAAGGTAGACACTGCTATTTTTTTGAACACACCCCTTTCAACTAATTGCCCAATTGCACAGCCTTAAGAGCGTGCATATCATGAATGCTGGGTCTTGTTTGTTTTCTGAGAATCTACTGAACCTACTGGTAACTTGTTTGCCACGTAGCAATAAAAAATATACGAAAAACCTTGATTATTCTGGTTAGTCACATTGTACTGCTATTATTTTGAACAAGACTGTACATATTCTGGTTGCGCCGTTTGATTATGGCCTCGAAGCTCAGTCGGAGGATATTTAGGACCGGGTATTTTTATTCTGTGCTCCCCTCCGTCTTTCAAACTAGCTTTCAAACTACTCCGTGATCGCGAAAAGAAGCGTTCGGCGGAGCCGGCGTTCGGAGACACACTGCAAGCGTGTCGTGAGCGTCTCGGCTGCGTGGCGTGTCCGTTTTTATTTCGGCTCCCATGTTAACCGGTTAGCGCTTGCATACTGCCTGCGTTAGCTGCGCGGCTCACGCGCGGTCCGAGCCGCGTGGAAAACGCGTGCATGCTTCAAATAGAAGAGACGCCTATTTTTCACGCGACACGCGAGCGTGTTGGAAGCGTTTCTAGGCAAAACAGCATAGGAAAAGATGTTTATATGCCATTTTGACACGAATACATATTAATAAATGACATTTTCATGTTTGAAAGTCTTTAGGTTAACATAAATGCAGAGATAGGCCTATTTGTAATAATAAAAAACAACATAATTATCGATTTTGAAATATTAAACCTGTCAATACAGAACGAAATATTCTGTAGCCTATTTTGCCGTCAATACCATGGATATGTATGGTCAATAGGCTACTGCCGACGTTGTCTTTGCTGTATCAATAGGCAATATATTTATATTTAACATGAAGTATAGGGCTTCCCAGCAGCAGCAGCGCCGCGTCAGACACGCTTCTGGTGTGCAAAGACAGAGAAAACGCAGCCGCCCCGCGGCTGACACGCAACAGAAACGCCACGCTTGCAGTGTGTCTCCGGCCTTAGGCCGGAGACACACTGCAAGCGTGGTGTGAGCGTGGCGTTTCTGTTGCGTGTCATCCGCGGGGCGGCTGCCTGGCGTTTTCTCTGTCTTTGCACACCAGAAGCGTGTCTGACGCGGCGCTGCTGCTGGTATTGATGTACAGGGAAGCCCTATACTTCATGTTAAATATAAATATATTGCCTATTGATACAGCAAAGACAACGTCGGCAGTAGCCTGCAGTTGACCATACATATCCATGGTATTGACGGCAAAATAGGCTACAGAATATTTCGTTCTGTATTGACAGGTTTAATATTTCAAAATCGATAATTATGTTGTTTTTTATTATTACAATTAGGCCTATATCTGCATTTATGTTAACCTACAGACTTTCAAACATGAACATGTCATTTATTAATATGTATTCGTGTCAAAATGACATATACACATATTTTCCTATTCTATAGCCTACTTAGTTTTGTAGCGTATAAATTAATTAAACTTATGATTTTAATTAAACATAGGCAACCACATCCATTAGTCTACTAAAGTATTGTGGCCGCATATCTATTGTGTGTTTTGAGACCTAATTTTAAAACATTTTTTTGTTTTTTCAAAACCCATGCACAAACATTATTCTCTCAAAAATACAAGCATGTAGGCTACATATTGTTCTCATGTTATGGTAGCACAGTTTGTGCTGAATACATTGTAATAAAAAAGCACAAATGTCAGAGCAAAACTTTTAAAGGGCCCCAAAACAGCTCAGACTCCCGAGGGATACTTTTTTTTTAATGGTTTCTAAACGTAAATTTGGCCCAAAGTAGGCTAATATGTGATAAACAGTAGCCATAGGCTATATGTTTCATCTGCTTTTATAATAGCCTATAGTCAAAATAATCCAGCAATGATGTTTTTAGTAGGTATATCGATCGAATTCAAGATGTATAAAATCAATGAGGCTAATTTATGCCAGATAACCAGGAATTATAAAACGTATTTCCACTGTCTGGCCATGTGTGAGCGAGGTAGCCTATAATCAGCCCAAAGTAGTGATTTGGCTATAGCCTTTGAGCGCTTAGAGTGCGCGGCTCCGCCGAACGCTTCTTTTCGCGATCACGGAGTAGTTTGAAAGCTAGTTTGAAAGACGGAGGGGAGCACAGAATAAAAATACCCGGTCCTAAATATCCTCCGACTGAGCTTCGAGGCCATAATCAAACGGCGCAACCAGAATATGTATCTTTATTTCGCAAAGAATAGCACACGTTGATCCGCATTAACTCCATCCGATCGGCTACTTTAAATCGCTTCAGTTAGGCTTTTAGTCCAAAAGAGCGCACATTTAGAGAAATCTTGATACATTGTCATGTTCACGTCTCATTGCTTTACAGAGAATGATCATTTCTATAAATTTGTTCACTAAATGATATAGTTTTGAGCGCTCTCTCCACGGTCATCACAATAGGAATAGGCATTGGCTACATGAAAAAAAGAAAGAAAGAAAAGAAGAAAAATTTTTTTTTAGGCCTAACGAGTCCCCATTTTATATAGTTCTAACACGAGCCTATGAGGCTGTGAGTTAGGCTATCACACCAGCAAGAGTGTTTTTCCGAACATCTGCACAATCGCAAATGTGACATTATACTTCAGTTCAATAAAGTTACTGAGTAGGCTAATTTTTATAGATTAGCCCAGAGTCGTTTGCTAGATTAAAAGAATTATGATTTTTAAAGGACTCGTTTGAATAAAGGATTCAACTCTCTCACGAGGATAGAGATTTGCTGCCACCTACTGGCGGTGTTAGTTTCATAGTTAAAAAGTCGATGTTTCATTTTTTTCCTTCTAATTATTTCATATTTCTACATTACATTTTAAACATTCATCTCTTAACATAATTTATGCAATTATAATTTGTTGTGTAAATCCACATGCCATGTCTAAACAGCCTGTGTCAATCGAAAAAATTATTTTATTGATACCGACATTCCTTTATTTGGTCATAATAGCCATACATCGTGTCTGGCTATTAGAGGACAGATAGATATGACGATGATTTTAAAAATACAGTTTTCTCTTGGCTTTATTATTAGAGTTTGGATCTTCTCTCAACCGAGTGAGCACATCATGCATTATATTGTATTATAATGACGATGTAATATTAGCCTACCACCAAACTTTGACTAAAAGCATGTTGCATATTAATTGTTCTAGGAACCTGAAAGCATATTAATTATTTTTGTGTAAATTGTGCCACTCCATCATGATGTTTGTAGTGCAAACATAAACTGAAGCATTAACTTAATATTATATTATATTAATATAACAAAAAAATATATTATTCATTGAAATTTAAGTTAATAAAAACATCTAAAACAAATAATACATGTATTATTTACATTTGTATGATGACAACACTCAATGCTCAGTGAACATGTTTTACATTTAGGCTATTTCAATAGATTTTTTCAGTCAAAGAAGCCAAATATTTGGGTGACAAATAGCATGCATATAGACTATTAATTTTACAGGCAAACAAATACAGTTTTGGTAAAACTCTTATTTTGAAAAACACGAATCCATTTCCTGCCAATCCGATTTCTGTGCAAGAATGGGAAAACCAAAAATCAAGTCATAATGTCGTTTTTTCGTTTTTCTAAAAAAACGAAAAAACGAACAAAGGAGTTGTTTTCTCGTTTTTTCGTTTTCATTTGTGAGAGCAAAAACAAATGAACGAACGATACCTGGACCAATTGTGATCTGCTCTCGTGATGATATCGTACAGCTGAAGTTATGAACTGATTGTATTTCCCCTCACCGCGCTAACAGGTCAATCAGTTCTAGTTCTGCTTCAGCTGTAAGGTACTCTCACGAGTGGCGAACACAATTACTGACAAGCCAGAAATTCAACTAACCTTCCGATCGCCTCTCGTTTATACACTGGACGAATATAGGATGATTCAAAATGATTCATCTGTGTGTGCAACGAGTAAGATACGTTTGTGAATCCGCGCCGCGCATTCATTGACTTGTGAGTCGATCCTATATGGTCTCAAAATCCAAATGAATCAAATAGGATCTACTCACAAGTCAATGACTACGTTTACATGCCCAGCTAACAGGGAACGTTCTCAGAACGTTGGCTAACGTTCTCTGAAAGTTCTCTCAACGTTATCAAAAAACGTTCTCGCAGTAACGTTATTAGAACGTTGTGCCAACGTTATTTGCTATAGAGAAACGTTCTAAAAACGTTAGCTATAAAACGTTATTCTTACATTGTTAGTGGAACGTTTTAAAAACGTTACTACATTAACAAAAGTATTAGTCATTACAAATTAGTCATACAGCTTTTTTCTCAAACTTCAGATACATATTTTGTATATCCAGAGACAACTTAATGACACTTAAATGCTATTTTCGTGTATATATTAATTTTTTTACAATCAGAAGAAAAATCTAGTAAACTAATTATGTATTAAATATAAATGTAATATAAATATAAAAGTCAATTATAAAAGTGGTTTTAGCTTTTTTTAAGAAAGAATAAGATGTCAATAAACAAAAGCAAGTACAGTAAAGCAGAAAACAGGAATATTTTATTTGATCATACTCCACACCCTTATAAGAACGTTATTTAACGTTCTTAGAACCTAATGAGAACGTTAATACAACGTTCCACAAACTGGACATTTCAACGTTCCTAGAACGTTCAAAAACGTTTTTAGAACTTAATGGGAACGTTAGGGAAACGTTCTTATAACCTAAAATTGTTAGCTGGGTGGACAGCAGTAATCTAATTATTGACCTTATTCTAAATAAGACATTATTCTGATTAAGGTGTTTACATGAGTTGCTTTTAGAGTACTCCGTTCATGTTCCCGTTTTACATGTGATAGAACATAGATCGATTATGACACGTCATTACGTCCCCATGCCACGCTATGTTCTCCAACATCCAATCATAGCGTGACTTTGGCAGGTGTGTTAATTTTATGGGCTCAGTAAACCCGCTAAATTCACCTGCGGGTGTCGCTGTTGGACAGTGTTACTTTACATTAAGAAGTATAAAAAACATGCGTTTTTATAATGTTTTATATACATTTACGTTGATTTCTTTTTGTAATATTATGTATTGTCTCTTTCTGTTTTTTTGAAGAGACACTACCCCTCTTTTACTCCTTATTGACAGCCTACATTTATAATAATAGCTTTGATTGATGATGAAAAAGGTTTAAAAATCGTGACTGTTTGAATTGTTTTTCCTGCCGTCGAGCCACAGGCGTTCACTGAATGACCCATCTGGTTCACGATTACAGATACAAACTTATTGTATTTTACTTTTACAATGAGCATAATAATTACAACAAAAATAAAAAAATATATAGAAAGGATGCAGTGATCAAAATGCGGCGAAATCTCCGTCACGACGTTAATAGTTAGATTAAGGTGTGTACATGTCTCCGATAATGCGACTAAAATAGGCATACTCCACATGTCTTAATCCGATTTATGTTTAGTTAGATTATGACTTTAATCAGATTAAGGTAATTAGAAATCGCTGTCTACATGGTAGCCTCTTAATCAGAGTATTGTCTTAATCAGATTAATATCGGAGTATTGTTGTCCATGTAAACGTAGTCAATGACTGCATGAGTTGCACGAGTCAGAATTCGGACGCAATTCACAGTATATATGCCAATCTTAAGAAAGAAAAAAAATCAATACAAATATGATATGGTTTGGTGAAAAACAAACTGAAACTCAATGTATTAAGATTACCCTGGCCGTTGGTTGTGTAACTTATGAGGGCGCTCATGTGACTATTATTAACATTGCAGTTCACTCTAACTCGCTGAGGAGAAGCACAAAAGTGTTGAAACATAAAGATGAATAAAAACACTAAATTAAAATTGAGATGAATTTTATAATTATATTTTTGTAGGCCACTTACCTCTAAAAAAACATGGTCATTGTCCTGTGTCCCTTTTTCGCGATTGAAGTCTGTTCAGCTGCGCCTGCTTTGGTTGATTGGTGGATGTCTTGAAGGTGCATTACCGCCACCTGCTGGATTGGATTGTGGCGCATTCGATAGGGACACATATTCTAAATTCTTTATTAACTCTGTATTCTTTAGATAAATAATGAAATACATGTACATTCTACATGATTTAAATAATAATAATAGGCTACATTTTTATTTATTTAAAACTGATAGACTAAATTTATGGTAGAAGTTCTTTGTTTTTTTATTTATTTATTTTTTACATTTTTTATTATAATAACATGAAACACAGAATGACAACATTACATGCCAGTAAGCAGGAAAATAATATACCTTTTAAAAATATTCATAGTTTTTACAGCTTTCTTATTGGAAGAGTCAGAAATCAAACACGCATACAATTTTAACTCTTCCAGAAAAATTTAAAGAAAGGCTTACAATTACAAAATTTACATTTATGTATTCTTTGTGAATCCACATACTCGTTGGTGTACTCATCGTATCCTTTGAGGATAATAAATGTGCTAACATTCACACAAATGTACCCAATTGATTTGGACTTGCCTTAACATGTTGAATAATGGGACAGATAGATTGACCGTAAGCCTCACTGGTGGAGAATTAAGATGACCAAACATCAGCATTGATTCAATGTTTGTTTTTCAACACTGAAAAGCATGGAATTATCAACATTGATCCAATATTATTTAGCAGTGAATTTTCAACATTGGCCCAGTATGGTGTTAGCATTGAATTTTCAACATTGATCCAATATTACTTAGCATTGAAGTTTCAACCTCAACCAAAATGATGATTCTGATGGAATTTCAACATTGAATCAATGTCACCATGCTATCTGGGTGCCCACTTGTAAGTGAAGTTTGGTGGTGGTGAACTGTACTTGTCTGGTCCCCAGGGGGCGCCCATCTAGTGCTGCCACTGTCAGAGGAAAGTTGCATGTGTTAAGCGGTATTTCCTGTTGGCGAACCAGACCTTCATCAATGAAGTTGCCTGCAGCTCCAGAGTCTATAAATACCTGGGTTGTAATTACTTTAGACTGGTATGTTACTGTGACTGAAAAAGTTAGGCAGTTGTGGTGAGAAACAGTGGAAATGAGCAGACTCACCCGGCGGGGCTGTGTTTGCGATGGTCGGGTCGGGCACTCGGCTCTAAGATGTCCGGAAAGACCACAGTAGAGGCACAGATGATTTCGAATATGGCGCTCTCGTTCCTCAGAAGATATGTGTGTGTGGCCGATTTGCATGGGTTCATCACTGCTGTCGGGGGGCTGAGAGAGCACCGGGTTGCCACCACTTCATTATCCTCATTGCGGCATACGAGTTCTGCCTGCAGTTCCTCATTGAGGGTTTGACGAAATAGGGTTTTCAAGGTGTCCTCCACCCACACCGTTTGTGCTGCTAGGGTGCGGAAAGTGAGCGCAAAATCCGCTGCCGTGTGTCTCCCTTGCCGGAGGGCGAGCAGCTGTTTGCCTGCACTTCGTCCTCCGTCAACATGGTCAAATACTACGCGTAGGCTTGAATGAAGTTGGCATATGTGGTTCTCGCGCGGGCTCGCTCATCCCAGACTGCTGTTGCCCAGTCAAGTGCTTTCCCAGTGAGCAGTGAACAGATTAAGGAAATTTTACCAGAGTTTGTGAAGTACAGGGTTGGTTGTTGGGTCAGAAAGATGGAGCACTGCATTAAAAATCCCTTGCATTTGGCCAGGGTGCCATCAAACTGTTCAGGGAACGCCAGACCTGGCTGCTCGTTGGCGTTGTAACAGGTGCGGCTGGTGGCTCTTGGTGTGGTAATGGTGCATCGGCAGTTGATGGTGTAAGATGGAGGTTCTGCACGGCCTTAACCAGTTCCTCCGTCATGCTGCTCAACCATGTGAGTTGCTGGTGATGCATCATTAGCTGGCTGGCTTGTGCTGAGAGCTCTTGTGTGAAGCGAGAGAAGTCTGCTGGATCTGTGTTTGGCAAAGTCTTCTGTAACGAGGACTCAGGTGGATTGGGATCCATGGGCAGTTTATTGGAGACACACAAACTCACAGTAATAACAGGCAGAGGTCGGGAAATGAAGTCCGTGAGAGTGAGTTAATACTCTGGTGAGTGAGACCTCTGATGGCCGACGGTGGGATCTTCACCAGCGGTTGTGACAGACACAAAAGTCAAATAGACTCTCAATAGATTGTCCATTATAATTGTTCATAAGGCAAGGGCTTTGAGCCACAGTGGGTTGATGTGACTAAAACCACATAGTTATAGTTTATTGAATTTAATCTCCCTGTTCTTGGGCTAACACAGATGTAAGATAACCAATGCACAATATTTGATTGATGTAGCAATCAGTGCCTTTCCCAGCCTCAGGTGTCCAGATTTAAACCAGATTTAAAAGGGAACAACAAGAATGAATTGTGACTTTACCCTTTGTGTGTGTGTGTGTGTGTGTGTGCGTGCGTGCGTGCGTGCGTGCGTGCGTGCGTGCGTGCGTGCGTGCGTGCGTGCGTGCGTGCATGCGTGTGTGTGTGTGGTTAATCATTTGCTGCATAATCTTTTTTATTTTATTAGTAGTATGCTCCCATCTAGGTGAAATATAATTGCTAGAGGTTAAAGTCCTCATGAAATCAAAATTGACCCTATTTACTTTTTTAGCACATATTCCATGGTTTTTGGGTGAACAATTAATGCGTGCAAGTTAATACACAGAAAGAAAAAAAAATTCACGGTAAACTTTAATCAAAATTCTCAAAAGTTACCTCCGGTCTGGAAATGGCATTCCTTCTCAGATGATGTCAGCTTGATAGCCTGACGTGGTCATACTCAATTCTAGTCAGAATATGAGTCTAAAACGGCTCCATTGGGCTGTGATTATGGGGCGTGTTTCAACCGAACCAGGAAAGACCTCGATTGGATAGAGCTTCAACCAATCAGAGCAACCAAGCGACGCATTGTTAAATGTCAACATAGTTGAACTGCACTGTGTTGCCAAGTCCACGTTTTTTCCCCCGGGGGTTATTTTCTATGTCCGCGGGTTGAAGCGACTATTATGTGATATATAGACCCATGAGTGCGAATTTTAGCAGGCAACCTTGCCAAAATAACACACATTTTACCCCCCAAACGCCATTTTTCCCCCGGAGAACCCCCCGAGAAGCTATTGTTTAGGGCTAGTAGTTGGCGGGTTTTGTTGTAAAAACTTGGCAACCCTGTCTGCACGCGAGCTAAAATCAGGCTGGAATACACGATCTTTGTCGGTGTTGTAAAAAATAGAATAATTTAATGATACACAGAGTACTTACCCAACTACCCAACGTGATCATCATTTCTGAGAGAAATTGTGAAGGTGAATGCATATACAAACAAGCTCTCCCCTTAGGATTCGAAAAAATATAATCCAAGCCCCTTTGATGACATGCATGATTACGTTACTGTTGATCATCTGTCCATCATTGTCTAAAGCCCGCCCTGATGATTTCATTGGTCCGAACAGTTTCTGTTCCAGGCCAGACCGAACTGCCCGACCTAAAAAAATTGGGGGCTAAGATTGGCTGGCATCCAGGCTATCAGTTTGAGGGCTTAGGTTTGAAAATGCTTCACCACTCCCTTCCAACTGTTCATCTGCTATGAGCGCGAGATGGAGAGGAGGAGCGCTGAGGTAAAACTCTGCCCACTGTTCAATATTCCGTTTCACTTGGAAATATGTCACAGCACTGAAGAAAATTCACTTAAGAAAAATAATAGAAAATCCTTTGTCTCTTCCACCACCAGATATTACCATAGACAGTAAAAGAAATGGACGGAGCGTTCCCATTGACTTCTACGGCGTTCAGTGAAGTCAACCTAGGGGCACTCACTTCCTGATGGCTGAGCGAACTGCGCAGGCTCAGACTGAGCTTGACGACGTAGATGTGACGTGAGCCTCCTGTCTGACAGCTGTAGGTCTTCTAGTAGATGTGGAAAGGGAAATCTGAATCACGTTGTTTAAATATTTTCTCCCGTTGCTTTTGGCTCACTATGGGCTTCTCTCCATTCTTCCCCCTTGACTTTATCAGACTTTATGTCTCCACGTCCCCCCGACTGTCTCATAGACAGTAAAAGATTGCCTGCGAGCGTCTCCTCAGGTCTATACGGTAATTTCTCAACTGTGCGACACAGTCGCGTTGGTTATGACGCAATCGTTAGCCTATTTTTACAAAAACAGCTTCTGCGGGGCGATAGTGTAAGATACAAGGTAACGGAGCCTTTTATGCATTGTCGTGTTTCTTTAGAAATAAACAATGGACAAATGGAGTCTTTAAACGCCTCTGATGTAAAGTTATTCACTGTCAAAGTGACTCAAAAATGAATGGGAGTCAATGGGATGCTAACAGCAGGTGATGGCTTGGTTAGCAATGGCAGCCCCTAGGGGTGGAACGCTTTCCGAGCGCTAGATTACCCCCTTGGATATTACTCCTGTGAGTTCCTCTGGCAATGATAGAGGACACCACCAGATAGCGCTCCAGGCCACCGGAAGAGCCTGTGAGTTCTGGCAACACAAGACAAGTCAACATGTTGAATCTACTTATATACTTGCATATATTTTAATCCATAGATATAAGTTTTAATTAAAAATATATTCTACATAGGCATGACAACCATAATATTAGTCATATTGTTTGAGGATTGTGTAATCTAAATTTGGTCACTGAAAAGTAAAAGGGACTGACTATAATCTCACTATAACTGCATTTAGGGGCATGTAAACATAGTCAATGAAATAGTTTGAAAGAGAATGAATAAAAAAATAAGTGAAATCTAAGTAGAGAAGTTTCATTAAATCATAGAAAATGCCTAGATTTTACATATACTTTACTGAGGCATTTTTAAACAAGGTCATTATTTTTGCAATTACACTTCTGAAGCAATATATGATCAATACATCTGCATTATTCCTTACTGTCTTTTGACAGAGTCAGAGGAATGTCCTCTTGCTTCCTGTCTCTGTGGACATCACAGACAACCATGATGTGAATGATTTAAGATAGGCATACCTGTGACTGTGAAATAGCACTGGCTAAGGGGTTTAAAGTTTTTTTTGTTTTGTTTTTTTGTATTTATTCCATTTTATCTTTTTCCAATGTAGTTTTCTGCTGTATTCAGTAAGTTTGTTTAAGGGTTAAGGTGTTTGTCCAACAGGGGGAGCTGTTTGAGTTGAGTCCTGCAACTGCTCTGCTCAGCCAAGCTGTGGTGCTGGGGGATCGCAGGACATTCAGTATATGACCTGACCAGAGCTGAGACGTTTGGCCAGTGTTGGAACTTATATTCTTGCCTCATTTGCCAAAGATCGTTTGATTGCAGAAAGGCTTTATTCAAATCCACAAAGCCGAGTCTCTCCTGCAGGAGACAACTCCTGATTTCTTGTCCATTCACAAATATATACCATAGCTGCTTTCCCAAAATTGTAACAACCTGTTGTTTTTCTTTAGCTCGTTTTACATGATGTGATCAACACATTCCACGTTTTTTGTACAGACTCTTCGCCTCCTGTAGGGCTCTTGTCCTGTACAGCTTTAGAAAGTTCACTCATGGAGTCAGCACACAGTTTATAATGGAGTTCACACATATAGCTTTTATTATATTAAATTAAAATAATAAAATCTTCTACACCAGTTACATTTACTCAATCTCCTACTGCGCTGGAAACGGGACAGCGGTATGAATGAGTTAAATAGCAACATGACATCATGACATGGACTTTACCCTGACTGGTTCCCCATGATAGTCATTGTAAAACTATGATGGTTTCAGGATTAATATTGTATAAAAATGTCAGGTGACAATAATTGGAACTATTTACGTTATTACAGTAGCAATCATAATCATTTTTAAAAGAGGTTCTTTTAATTTCTGTTTCTGTTTAGGTGATATGCTGCGTCCTCTGCTGCATACGGAGCGGTATGTGGCTGGTTTAGGGCTGCAGACAGGGGAAATTCACTTTCCTGTACTGCTGATGGATTCAGTGCCCTGGTTTCTGCAGCTGTACATTCACACTCTGACAGTCACCATCAAGTCCCATGATAACAAACCCTTTTTTCTGAATCTATTACGGAGTCCAAACTTTATGTATGGTTTATTGCTTGTTTTAGGGAAGTTCTTGAATCTTCTCTAAATGTAATATATTTACTATAATATAAATGAAGCATTATATATAAACTATATTGGCAAAAGTATTGGGACGCCATGTGCATGAACGTTAATGACATCCCATTCTTAATCCTTTTGCTACTATAACAGCTTCAACTCTTCTGGGAAGGCTTTCCACAAGGTTTAGAAGCCATTTAACCATTTTTCTAGGAGTGCATTTGTGAGGTCATGCACTGATGTTGGCTCATAGTCTCTGCTCTAATTCATCCCAAAGGTGTTCTGTCAGGTTGATATCAGGACAGTCAAGTTCCTCCACACCAAATATCTTTATGGACCTTGCTTTGTGCACTGGTGCACAGTCATGTTGGAACACGAAGGGACCTTCCCCTAACTGTTCCCACAAAGTTGTGAGCATGAAATTGTCCAAAATGTTTTGGTATGCTGAAGCATTAAGAGTTCATTACACTGGAACTAAGGGGCCAAGCTCAACCCCTGAAAAACAACACCACACCAGAAAGTTGATGACTTCTGCGCAATGTGCGCCTCAGCATGCGCTGATCCCGCTCTGTGATTTTACCTGGCCTATCACTTCGTGGCTGAGTTGTTGTTGTTCCCAATTGCTTCCACTTTTGTAATAATATCACTAACAGTTGAACGTGTTAGTTTCCTTAGTAGGGCTGGACCAGAATATTAGAATATTTATTCAGTGGGTTGGTATTCGATTTTCAGTTTTGGGATTTGAATATTCTTCTTTTTTTCACAAAAGTGTGCCATGATTATCAACTGCATATCAAAAATAAAAAAAATGTACCTCTTCTCAACAGGGAAAACCATCAACAATCAAAAATGCATGAGTATATGGTGTCATGGCATCTTTGAACTGTCCAATACTGTGATAAAAGGTTAAAAAAAAATCCAGTCCACAATTACATTTTATATTGAAAAGAAGTAATTTTGTGCTCCCCCTAAATCAGTGACATAATTTATGAAATTGGCAAATAAAGAGTTAAAATCCTGAATTTCAAGAAATAAATAAAAATTTGTTGATTAATAAATGTATAAAATAAATAAATAAATAAATAAATACCACGAACATTACGAAAGGGAATTTGCCCACAGTGTACTGTTGAGTTTTTGAAAATGTTCAAAGCATTTTCTCAAAATATGTGTCAAAATAAGATTTGTCACTAAAATCATTCCATTTGCTGAAACACAGAGAAAGTTATGGCCAAATTAAGACTCAAAAATACCCCATAGTGGATGAAAATATCCCCAACAACACATACGGGTAAAATAGATGCAGCCTTGGAGAGCATAACAGACTTCTTTCAAAAACATTATGTTCTTGATTAAATATAAATCATAAATGTCATTATGGTTGTATGTACAGTCCCTGACAAAAGTCTTGTCGCTTGTGTACAAATTGACCTAAAGTGCCGCTGAAATATAATTCTAATCAAGATTTTTTTTTTTTACAAGAAATGGCTCATTTTAATCCCACCAGCTTTTGTGATAATGTTTCAGTGAAAAACTAAACTTTCAAAAAGTATTCTAATATTCACAGCTTGATAAAGCCCATTGAGTCAATTTTTGCAAAGACATAAGTGTTGTCACCTTGTCATATGAGCTTCAGCTGTGACTAATAATGGATCAATTAGGTCTCAAGTGTGTATAAAAAGAACCCCAGTACACTAGACCTTCACATCAACTGCAACTAGACCTCTGCAAACATGCCTAAGATTCACCCTGAGACTAAAGTTTTGATTATCAAGAGGCTGAAGACCAGATCCACTGCTGATGTGGCAGACACCTTCAATGTGTCTCAGCGTCAAGTACAGAGGATAAAAAAAAGATTTGAAGAGACTGGAGACGTGTTTGACAAGCCCAGGTCAGGCAGACCCCGCAAGACAACTGCTCAAGAGGACCGTTTGTTGGCTCGAAAATCCAAGGCCAGCCCATTTTCCACTGCAGCAGAGCTCCACGAGACCTGGTCACCTGAAGTCCCTGTGTCAACCAGAACAGTTTGTCGGATTCTGTCTCGAAATGGCCTCCATGGTCAGTCAGTGCCCAGAAGCCAGCACTAAACAAAAGACAATTGAAAAACTGTATGGCATTTGCCAAGGCCTACAGCCTGCTAAAAGGATGGATGCTGGAAAAGTTGCAGAAGGTGGATTTTTCAGATTAATCTTCTGTTGAATTACCCCACAGTCGACGCAAATATTGCAGGAGACCTACTGGAGCCAGAATGAATCCGAGATTCACCCAGAAAACAGTGAAGTTTGGTGGCGGAAAAATCATGGTCTGGGGTTACATCCAGTATGGGGGTGTGCGAGAGATCTGCAGGGTGGAAGGCAACATCAATAGTCTAAAATACCAAGAAATCTTAGCTACCTCTTATTCCCAACCATAAAAGAGGCCAAATTCTGCAGCAGGACGGTGCTCCATCGCATACTTCCATCTCCACATCAAAGTTCCTCAAGGCGAAGAAGATCAAGGTAATCCAGGATTGGCCAGCCCAGTCACCAGACATGAACATCATTGAGCATATGTGGGGTAGGATGAAAGAGGACGCATGGAAGACGAAACCAAAGAATATTGATGAACTCTGGGAGGCATGCAAGACTGCTTTCTTAGTTATTCCTGATGACTTCATCAATAAATTGTATGAATCCTTGCTAAACCGCATGGATGCAGTCCTTCAAGCTCATGGAAGTCATACAAGATATTAAATTTGGATCTCACAGCACCACAACTTAATTTGCTGACATATTTTTGTATTTGCAGTAAATTTGTTCCATTTCTGTATAGGCGACAAAACTTTTGTCTTGCCAAAATTTGACCTTTCTGTCTAGATTAAATGATAAATATTTTTTCTATGAAAATTATTTATTTCAGTGCATTAAACATCATTTGGGAGGGTTTTAGCTTTTCATATGAGCTATTTCTAACACCAATTAATTAATTAAAAGTCAGGTTAATATCAGGTATTTCTAGAAAATAGATAAGCGACAAGACTTTTGTCAGGGACTGTATGTGTTACACATCCAGAGTGGCACTCCTGTATCTGACTGATGGTCAGCGCCCTTGTGCCAAGTATGGTTGCAATGAACACCAACTTCACACAAGACCAACGTTTGTTTAGCAGTTTGTAAGTATAAATTGGCCTTGGTGTTAATAGTAAAGAAGTCTGCCTCACGTGCATGGTGGTGGTGTTGGGATACAGCTCCTTTTACAACTTGCTTATCAGCACAATCAAGATGGAAGTCCACCACTGTCCACCGGGAGTCTAACCTCGTTCATAACATAAGGGGAGTGCCACTCCTGACCTAACTGCAGAGAGCAGGTCTGACGCCTGAAATGTCCATATTAGGCAGCTGAGAGAATTGGGACTTAAACAGCATCTGCTGGAGCTTTAAGATGCTTTTCAGCCCTGGAACGACTCAATGCCAAGTGACTGTCACAGAAACACAGACACTACAGTCCAGCTCCTAGAAATGGAAGTCTGAGAATGTGGCAAGTATTTTCCACTTCCTGTAATTAACATGATATTCAAATATGTGTTGTTTTGAAGGATTGTGCTGTTTTTAGTGTTTTGCCTTTATTTCGTTAGATTTGCCTGTGGCTGACCGCATAATGACCTCCAGACTGGGTGTTACTGAATTCAAATTTTGAAGCAGCTCTTTAACACTCGTGAACTTTCCCATAATAAACTGACTGGAAACCCATAACGTGTTGAGAACGGTTTGCAGCATTTTTTTGTTCATGCCTCGGGCGATTTTAAGGAAGAATGTTATGGTTTTTTCATCCCATTCAACTGTGCCATTCAGTTCGAATTACTGTATGTGAAAGAGCCACTGCATTGGGTGACTTTAAATCACTTTATTATCTGTTATGGTAGTTTGCAATACATAAACACAGCACAGGTAAAGTTGAACAGATTTCTAGTAACTAACTGGCTCTTAAACTAAAAGCACCACTGATCAAATCAAACTATCCAAGTAGTACCATCATCAGCTTACTTATTTTTGCCTTGCACTGCAGACGGAAGTATGTCAGTTACATTGTGTCCTAACTAGGCAAAATACAAAGCTAATTTCCAGCAAGAAGCAATTTGTCTCTCCACAATGAATGTGAAACTGCTTTGCAACATGATACAATCCCAGCCAATCAGAAGAGATTGATGTTCAGCGTATGGTTGCGAATTGGATTTTGGACAAGTGTGATTTGTAGTTGCCAGGACTACTAATTTTTGCACTTCTTTACTGAGACTAAATTGTAAACTGCAGAAAGTACAGCGTTAGCCTGCATTTTTTGATTGATTCATTTCTGGTAGCTTAGTACTTTTGTTCAAGGCTTTTCCATCACTGTCATTGTTTGCTGACAATTGTTTTTACCCTTTTGCTGCCAAGCTCTTGGAGAGGATGGAAACAGAGGTCTCTTTCATTACAAAACGTTTTGCACGTGTTTGGGTCTCGGGGAGGGGAACTTGTACATTCCTAAGCACTGATGCCAACGAGCTGTTAAGTGAGAAGAGAACAGCCAAATGAACAGTGGCATACCAAAAATCCAACTCTTCAATGAAGCAATTTTCTTAGATTTTTCATGGCCAAAAAACTCAACACTAAAAGAAGGTTTATTAAAACTAAGTTTGTTTTATTTGTGGTAACAGGCAAAACATCTCCTATGAATAAATCACTGAATTTATTTAATTAAAAGAACTCAATGTAATATTATGCAAAATCGATCTCACGACTCCTTTCCGGTGGTTGAATCAGCACGGTTCACTGCATGCGTGACCACAGGTGGTTGGGCAGCATTTCTGTTCGGCAGGGCACTGACCATCATGGTAACAGTATTCGGCACACATTGGAGTCCCCTTCGGTAGGGCACATCGACCAGGCTTCACTGAATAGATGAAGATACAGTATTCAGCTTTAGTCTGGCCATTTAGTGGCATTCAGCCTCAGAGGTACAGCACAAAACTGAAAGCTTGTTTCTGCTATGACATTTTTTTAAAGATAATTGCGACTTTTTAACTCACAATTCTGGCTTTTAGAAATTACAAATTCCAATTCTGGGGGGGGGGGAGTTTATATCACGCAATTCAGAAAAAAGGTCAGAATTGTGCAAAAAAAGTCTGAATTGTGAGATTAAAAGTCGCAATTACCTTTTTATTTTATTTTATTTTTGTACATTTTTTCAGTGGTGGAAACAAGCTTCAATAAAAAAAATCAAGGCATAAATAGCTAGTTTTACTTACTCATCATCTTTATTAATTTTATTAAAATGACCATGTGCCTGAAACAGTGCTAGGCCGGGTTCAGGTACTTTTAACATACTTTATACTAAGTTAATACTTTAAAGTAATAATAATACTTATTATGATAAAATAAGACATAGTAAAATGCAATGAAAAAGTTGACCCAAACATGAATAGAATAGAATCATATACTGTAACACTTACCATTAGTTTACTACATTAGTTAACATGATCTGACAATGAAAAATATTTCTAAATAATTTATACATGTTATTTAATGTTAATTTTACCAAAGTTTTTCCTTTTTAAATCAAAAGGTGTATCTGTTAATATTAATTAATGGAGCTGACCTGACATGAACTAACAGCTGTATTTTTAATAAAGTTAAAGATTAATAAATCCTGTAGAAAATGTATTGGAACCCAAGGGAAGGCTTACTGGAAAAAAGTTTATATATAATATAATACCTGTATATGGAGCCGTACATTCATGTCCACATCCATTGCTGCAGCATTTCTCATTGTTGGGACAGTCACTGTCATTGACACAGTACTCAGCACACACTCCTGCTCCAAATTTCCTGCGTGGACACACTCCTGGCTTTGCTGTTATACATACACATGACAGAGAAGACATATGACTGAAGGCTGAATGTCTTTTTCACTGAAGAAAAAAATAATAAAAATAATAATTTGTTTTGTAAGTTGTAGGCTACCTATATGTTTTTGAAATACGTTTCACAAGAAATAACTATTTCAGTCTTTCTACTTTAAAAGTATTGCTTCTTTGTAATTAAAATTACATTATTTATTAGACACTTTTATCCAAAGCTTACAAATGAGATTAATTATTTGTGAACTTTATTAGCTTCTACACAAAAAAAAAAAAAAAAAGGTCAGTGTTTTTGAAAGACCTCTAGTATTGTTAACCATTACTAATTGAAACTCACTGAAGGCAGGCGGCACACACACGGCCCCACAGTCAAACACACAACATCTGTGTCCTCCAGAGCAGTCTCTATCAGAAACACATCCTCGACTGGACGGCACGACCGTCAGCTTCCCCGGACAGTGACCGACTACTAGAGAAGAGCATCATAAGTCAGTGGTTTTGCAATATGTGCCTCAAAAGTAAATAGGCTATAGGAATGGAAATGGACAACATTAAACCCAGAATTTTATTGAACAAGTTATAATTAGCTACTCATGTTATATAGTTGTTGTTAAAACAGGAAAATACAAAACAATTAATATTAATGTTCTTGTTTTACTGTAAATAATAATAATATGTTTTTCTTTTTAAATGTTAACTAACGTATATGACTATTTATATATTTATATTATATGAATAATTTAAACTGATGTACAATGATGTACTATTAGATTTACATTTTATTTTATTTCCTTATGTTTGTGATTAGTCTAACAGTCAGAGCTACAATTGGGACTGTTGCTGATTGCTGGCAGCCACTGAGAGGTCGTTGTTCGTCGTTTCGCCTTCAACCGCTTCTCTAATGTTTACGTTTGAATTGCTGCGGTTGGTTTCTGGTTTGGACATTTGATGTTTCTCGCCGCGGGTGCTCACTGGTGGTCTCCCTTGGGCTTAAGCTGCATGGTGGCTGAAGTTTGCACCGGGCTAGCGTCATCCGGGCTCTCGTCGTCGGCGTCCGGCATGATGTTGGGAAGTTCTGCTTCTCGGCTGCGCCGCTGTTCCGTCCTGCATTGCGACCGTGGAGCGGCTTGGACATCTGCGCCGGCCCCGGTGTGTCCACAGAAGTGCCCGGAGGAATGTTCTGCCTCCTGCATGGTGCTGCAGCGATCCCCATCGTTTGAATCATCATGAAGAAGACCCATCATCTGGTCTTCAGCTGTCGTGCCTCGGCGATGTCATCGGGACACTGCCGCTGGGAGAAATCTGAAACATGGAGTGGACCACAGTGTGCTGCGGAGCTAACAGAGACTTCCACCATCAGCTGTTTTCTGTCCACCATCAGCTCTGTTTCTGTTCACCATCAGCTGTGTTTCTGTTCACCATCAGCTCTGTTTCTGTTCACCATCAGCTCTGTTTCTGTTCACCATCAGCTCTGTTTCTGTTCTGTTTTCTGTGTTGGTTGATTGTTTGTAGTATTCTATATTTTTACTTCTTATTCATTTTTTGTTGTTATCCCCCCCCCCCCCCCCCCCCTTGTTGCACTTTGAGATTCTTCGGAATGAAAAGTGCATTATAAATAAAATCTATTATTATTATTACAAAGTTCATCTTTCACTGTACTTCTGTAGGCTAGTGTAGCATACGTTTGTACATTGTAATGTCCTGAGATGTCATATATTGTAAGACATTTATGCATTTCTTCAAACTGTGTTTGTTCTCACCTGTGTTTAGTTCTGTAGCAGCTTCTGTTGAGCTCAAGCATCCAGACAGACACAATAACACCGCGCAGAGCACTAGAGCTGTCATCCTGACGACCTGCGATCACACAATGAGCTCTGCTGGAAAATCTCAGTGAGGAGGGGCAGAGAACTTCAGAGTCAGAGCCCGTGAGGCTTTAAGGTCCTTGCGCGAGGTACACAAAACTACAATGGGGGAAAAACGTGTTGCTGCATCAAAACATCAGCTAAAAAAAATACGTTTTAAAAAAATGCAAGCGCCTTCAACCTTCTTTTTCGACTTGGTCGCTCAGAAAAAAAATAATTCGCCCAACAGTCTGTCAAAAAGTTGCTCAAGAACGTCAGAATTTGACCGCGGGCAGCGCTAGTAAGCCAATCAGAAAACTTGAAGTTAATGCGCTCAACCAATGGCGTGAGTTTGGGGCGGGATAATCTGTTTTGGCCAACACTATTGCATATTTTACAAAACACTGCCTTGCCTTCCAGCCCAACTCAAATTATAAATTCCAATAGTTTGGTTAGATGTGAGCTGGGCACAACTTCCCACACCTTTTTATTAAATCAGGTAACATTTTAAGCTGTCACTTGGTCATGTTACAATGTACCCCACCTATGGGGCATGCTGTCACATTTCACTTCCATTCTTTCGGGGTAAATCAAGAAAGAAAAAAAAGTATACACTGTAATAATGAAACAAAACCACATAATTGTACTAGACATGTGAAATTAATGTGGGACATTCAGTATATTGAGAAAATAAATAAATACTCTGAACCCTAAGTGGATTTGCACATACTGATTTTCAAAAAGTTACACAAAATGTTTTCAAGAAAGAAAGAAAGAAAGAAAGAAAGAAAGAAAGAAAGAAAGAAAGAAAGAAAGAAAGAAAGAAAAAAGACAAATATCTCTGAAGTATAATCCCTTCCACATTTACATTTTTAGCACACCAGAGTGACTAGGAATATTGAATTATCTAGCCACAGGAGTATACAGATGGCCAATATCCCGTAATCATTCATCACAATGAGTAAAACCAAAGAATATAGTTCTGATTTGCAGCATTGAAAATCCGAATTTCCACCATCAGGGCAATAATTATGAAGTTCCAATCAACTAAAGATGAAACAAATCTGCCTGGAAGTGTGTCTAACGTCTGGTGAGGTCATGGGGTCAAAAAGCCTAAAAAAATTAGCAAACCCCTACACATTCCCACATAGCTTTGGTGCAAACAGGGATAAAAAGTAGACCATGCCTACCGTTAAATATACTGGTAACAGTTTAGTATAATGGTCATTAGTTTACATTATAATGTATTAACTAACATGAACTAACCGAGCAGTACATTGGTAACTGTATATGTTCATCTTTGTTAACATTAGTTAATAAAAATACAGCTCTTCATGGTTTGTTGAAATTAACGCTTTATAAGTGCAGTTCATTATTAGTTAATGTTAACTTAATACCATTACTCTAAAGTGTTACCAATATACTGCTGTATTTTTAATGTTGTGAGCCTGATTTTTTGCTGGAGGTCCTGGACATCTTGATCAGATACATGGTATCATGGACTCTAGCAAATACCAAAAGATAAAAAAAAATCTAAACCTGACGGCCTCTGCTAAATAAAAGAGAAATCTTATAATGGGCCGTGGTTGCTTCTTTAATCAGGACAATGATCCAAAACAAACATCAAAATCAACACACAAATGTGTCACTGAGCACAAAATGAAGCGTCGGCCATGACCGCCCCAGTCCCCTGACCTGAACCCTAGAGAATGAGTGATGAACTGAAGAGAAGAGCTGGGAATCTGAAGGACCTGGAGAGATTCTGGATGGAGGAATGATCTCTGAACACTTGTGTTCTCTAAACTCATCAGGCATTTTAGAAGAGGAAAAGGAGGTTGCAAAAAGTATTGAATAAAAGTGTGCCATTGTATCCAACATGTATTAGAGAAGAAAAAAAGCATAATGTGATGTTATTTTAATTTCTTATACTTCAATGAAAGGTTAGAATTTTGTGGTTTGAAAAAATAAAAAATCTAAAGTATTAACAATGCAGCTTTTTTGTTTGTTCATATTTCCCAATGGTAGCAACAATTTTGTCCACGTCTGTATTCGTTACCAATGCTTTGCTTAACCCCTTAAGTCCGAAGTGACCCGCCCGCGGTACAATTTAGGCTTACTTCATGAAGCATGCTCCGATCTTTGAAAAACATCCTTATTTACAGTAGACTCGCGATCAAAAAGAGACCAAAGTCACCATAATCCGTCACACGGATCGAAAGTTATTACTCATTGAATTATAACAAATCATAACCTGACAGAAGAATAACAGTCACTCTAAAGTGCCGTTTAGGCTTGTAACTTCATGAAACAGGCTCCAATCGTTGAAAACAACACATCAATACTTACAGTGGATGCCCCCGATTAAAATAAGTCTAAAATCAACATTATCCATTGAGTTGATCTCGAAATATTCCTCACCGATGTTGCGTTGATCAGTGGAGTTCTGAATAACATGGCCATTCATTTGTATAGCAGCCAGGGGGCGCCCGTGGGCGGTACACTCCGGTTTAGATGAATAACTCTGCGCTCGAGTTGATCAAAATGGATAGATGCATTGGAAAGCTGAGATTCTAAACTTTAAAATGGCATCTATGTTTTTATATTATACATATATAATAGTATTTAATATAAATAATATTGTAATACTGTAATATGGCTTTTCTCATCATTAGATTGTCCAAATGTAATAAAAATGATATTTTCTTAAAATATAAAAAGGGTTCTAACAGTTGATACCTACTATTTGACCATCCTTGCTATATTTTGAGTTATGAGTCTTTAAATTTGTGAATGTCACTCAGAAAACAACAGTTTTATAAATGTCAATGATTGAACAAAAATGCTACATTTGTTCCCAATGCTGTAACTTTTGATTACTTTTTTATCAACACAAAATTTGATCCATATATAGAACATATATGGGGGTACATTCCCAAAAAAGAATTAGGCTTCAACCATATTTCCGGAGTTATTGCATATCAAATAAAAAATATTTCTAAAATATTTAAAATATATATAATACAAAAAAAGTATTTTATAAGCAGTTTCTCAGCACTAGATTGTCCAAATTATACTAAAAGTTTGCTAACAAAGGATACCTCCCATTTGGCTCTCATTGCTATAGTTTTGGAGTTACGAGTCTTTAAAGTTGTGATGATCACACAGACAAAAAAACTCTAAAAAAAACACCCTCAGGGCTTAAGGGGTTAAAAAAGAAAAAAAACTAAAGAAAAGAAAATAAAAGACATCAAACAAGCTTTTTATTCTGGGAACCTTCAATTGAGGAACTTGAAAAGAGACACAAATACAACATTTCCATTACCAAAGTGCAGAAAAAATTTAACACATCTAAGAGTTTTATTCAAATAATTCAATTTTATTCAAATAGTGTGAATTGAACTGGATTTTCCTTGACCAATTCCAGTGCATAAAATAATTTGAGATAAAAAAAAAAACTGATTAAAAACAGGAAGCCTTTTTCTATTGTAAAGGCCTAAATGCGCTTTTAAAAAAGTGGGAAAATTTGAGAAAACTTGGAAATCTCAAGATTTCCAGAGCATATTACGTTGTTAATGATTCAACTATACCCAACAACAATAAATAAACACATAAATAAATATATTCAAATTCAAATTTAGTAAGTAACAGAGGGTAAAACAGAAATCGGTTTAACCAGTATACAAATATATCTGACTTTGTGTGCAAAAATCTGTGAAACAATCTACAAGATTTTACAAAAACTGTACTCGGACATTAAAACTGAAATTACTAACTGTAGTATTGAAGGAATAATACTCTTTTCTAAAAATATTCAAAATCATTCAGTAAAAAGTTCTCTATGACATATAAAGGCATCCTTTGAATTGTATAGAAAAGCTGCGCTAAAGTAGTGTTATTTGTACTGCAGAAATGAAGATTCGACGTTTATTGCAGAAGTTTTAAAAAATCACTCAGTAGCGAAACATACATTTAAAACGTACTTTACAGCATCACTACTTGAAGGCTTCTGCTGTATCAGTATCTGACAATTTCACTTATATTTTACACCAAAAGTGTTCCCTTTAATATAAAAATGTATACTGTATTCTTTCTTGAAAAGGCCGATCAGTCCAGCAGCTGAATGTAAACAACACCGTTCAGAGTCGACAGCCTCGCTAAATACTTTCCCACGTCCATTTGAAATAATGTGTGATAGTGGTGCTGAAATGAAGGCCGGTTGCTTTAAGTCTCCTAAAGAATAAGACAAAGGCGACTGTGTTTCATCTCTGAGAAATTAATGACGGCTGAAAATAAATGTTTTGGGTTACAAAAAAAAGGGTACCACTTTACACGTTCAATTTGTTAACATTTGTTAACGTATTGGGCATCATGAACTAATAATAAACCACAATTTACAGCATTTATTAATCTAGGTGACTGCCAATTAATAAATGACACTGTTATTTCATAATTACCTATAAATGTGAAATTGTTGACTGTTCATAATACTTAATGCATGAAGTAATGTTAACAAACTGAGTCTTTATTGTAAGCGGTACCAATTCAAGAATTAAGCTAATAAACGCTATTGAAATGTGCCCATGAAATGCATGTGTTTTAAAGTGTAGAGTTAGTATTATTTCCACAGGTTTTCATTAGTGACCTCATCTTACATATTGCTTTCAGAAACATCCCTCATATTCCTATTTAAACAATGATCCTGAATGCTTACAGGACATCTTCACTTTTGCTCTTAGCCCTGAACAGCCCCTCGCTGTCCTCGATGCTCTCTTTAATGAGACACTCCTTTAGGTTGGGCTGATTCCCTATATCAATCCCCTGCTCCTGGATCTCCTGCAGAAGAGCTTCCCAGCGCCTCTTGTCCTTCGAGATCTTCCAGCACAGCCTGACGTTGGATTGCAGGAGGGGGATGAGCAGAGGGTGCAACTGGTGCTGCTGCAAAGCCTCCTGGGAAGGCGCTAGATCCTGCAGGGCTCGGTCGCAGTGTTCCTGAGCCTCACTGAGCTGTTCCAGATCTTGGAAGCAGACGACTAAGGCGGAGAGCGTGAAGAACCAATGAACCCTCTGAAGCTGGTTGAGCTGCAGGAGCTGATGGCATCCTAACTTCTCCTGGAGTCTCAGAGAGTTGAGAAGAGACCCCAGGGCGTCTGGGTAACGCCCCACCCGCATCAGCATTTGGCCGGCGCGCAGATCGCCCAGGTAGAAGAACTCAAGGAATGTAGGTATGGTCCGAAGTTCAGGGAGGGAGTGAAGGTGGGTCAGGTACTGCTCGAATGCCCGGCTGCGCTTGGCGATGGTCTCGGCGGCAAAGTTTTTACGCAGCTTCTTGCGAGGGAAGTACACGCCGTACATTTCGTCTCCGTGACGCCGTCGCAAGCGGCTGTGTAGCCGTTCGAAGTCAGTGTAGCGTCGCGTGATGACAGCGGGAGTTTTGTCAAATGTGCCAGAATGGATGACATGAATTGTGTAGAGCTGATGAGAAAAAGTATATGTGAATTTATGTGAAACCAGAAAAACAAAACCAGCAAATTGTTCAAAGAATCCATGAGACAACGCTTGTTTTTGTCCCGATCTATTCTAGACTCTTCCAGTTTTAGCGACAAATACAGTGTTTGAAGGGTCCAAGTAGATGTTTGTGGGCAGCCAATGAAGACCATAAGCTGGCAATAAGCAAATTTGTTACAAATGTACATTCTAGATTAAATCAGGAAGTAGGACTTGAATACTTAAGTCTTGTTTTAGGCAGTTCAGAATTGATTCTTTCTATTTACTAGGGGTGTCCATGGTTAACCGATTGACCGATTAACCGTTAAAAATTGCGTAACCGAGTGAAACATTTTGCTCGGTTAAGTGGCGTCAATGACGTGCCTTGAATTTAGTTGTAATATATGTTTGCACCCCTATGACCAGCTTTCTAAGCGGGCAAAGAAAGCGTGGAGCACTTTAAAAATGAGAGTGACGGGGCAAAATGCAAGTATTGCAATGCAGTGCTTACCGCATTTTTCAGGCTATAAGTTGCTCCGGAGTATGAGTCGCATCAGTCAAAATATGCGTCATGAAGAGGAAAATAACATACGTCGCACTGGACTAAAAGTCGCATTAGGGCAGAAGCAGAGCGCGAGCCGCGCGCGCTGTGCATAACGGAGCAGAAGAAAGAAAGTTTGAAGTGAGAAACTTGTGAATGACTAGAGAAAAGCAGACGTTACTTTAACTGTAATGAAGAAAACAAAAAAGCTAATCGCGGACTGAAAGCAAGATGGCCAGAGCTGAAGGGACGAGTCCACAGATGCTTGAACTCTCTGCCGGGAGAGGCTCAGCCGCGCGAGTCAAACGCTGAGTCTGTGTGAATCATTCTCCGCTGCATATTTTACTAACGTTACATGCTCTAATCGTGCAGGCGCCCTCGCGGCCACTCGCATTGCTCGTGAACTGGAGCGCATCTCATCCTAATTTAACGAAACTCAGCGTACGCCTCGCAGACATGAAATAGATCTTAAGAAACTTGAAATGTCTTTTAACAATTTAAAACGAAAAGAAATAGGCTACTCTCTGATTGTGTAATCCATGATGTGCATTTCTCTTTATAGGCGCGTTCACTACGGAGATGGTGGTCGTCAAATTAATAAGCTAAAAATAACCGACGCACACTATGGTTAACCGAGTATTAACCGCTAAGGGCCTCGGTTAACGGTTAAAGGGGGGGTGAAACACTCAGTTTCAGTCAGTGTCATGTCAATCTTGAGTACCTATAGAGTAGCATTGCATCCTGCATATCTCCGAAAAGTTTTTATTTTTTTAATAATTATATAAGAAAGATGCGCTGTTCCGAGTCTTTCCGAAAAAAGCCGAGCGGGTGGGGGCGTGTCGTGTGAGCGGAGCTAAATAATGACGTGTGCAGCAGCGCGCTGTGTGTTGAGTCGAGCGTCATCCCTAACAGCGGAAAAAAACTTTATTCAAAATAAAAATATGGCTTTTAATCAGATACAGCCATACATCTATGATCCGGAATCAGACCCAGAGGCTGCAGTTGAACAGGAGCAGCAGCAAAAACGACTAGAGCAGGACGTCTGTATGTGGTAAGTTACAAGTTATACACTAACTATATAATATGCTTAGCGGCTTGTGTTATTTACATATTTATACTTGAATTATATCGTCGTATTTTTGTCTTTGAAGGTGTACATGTGGGAAGTGCAGTTGTGCACGTGTGTTTGTGTGTTTACGCGTGGTTTGTGTAGACAGTAAGCGGACTAAAAGCAGTCTCACTCACCCTTCTAACGTTGGGACTGCTCCATCCTTCAGCATTAGGCGATTGGGAAAATTCGGCGTCGAGCTGGGCCTTGTTTATGAAACAGTCGGCACCGAAATGCAGCGAACAGATATAAACATTCGCGCAACTCAGTTGCTGATCCGGAAAAGCAAATTACATCCACTGTTGCCTTAACGCGGGGTTTTTGGCGAATCTGTGCAGGACTGTCTTGGTCTGGCAACCAAAAACCCACTTTTTTTGGTGACATTGTTATGTGCTATGTGTAATTGTCACCTGTCCAGCATCCTACAAGCCCCGCTTTGATGGGCGTAGGCTGTTGCTTTCGCTCTCTCCCTCGCTCTCTCTCACGCGCTTCCGGTAGAATTGTCCATAAGGCCCATGCAAGGAAATTCCGCCCCCATTAACGTCAATGGGGACGCATGATCTCAAAAAACTTGCCGAAACTTATGACTAACCGGAAGTAGTATTTTTGACAAAGAAATACTCCCATCAAACGTCCACCTTAACTTTTGAAACTTTGTCTATGTTTAGTATGGGATTCCAAGTCTTTAACAGTGTAAAAAGATCAGTATGCATGAAACAGCATTTCACCCCCCCTTTAATGAAAAACTTGAAAACGTGCAGCCCTACTATTTACTATGACTCTACTTACACTTTGATCTTTGAAGACATTTTACATTCACAAACAGCTGTATTACATGAAAGGAAAAGCATAAAAGGGGTACTTTAAAGGGTGATGAATTGAAAAATCCACTTTCCCTTGAGTTTTTGATATATAAAAGGGCATGGCGATATAAGAATATATAGAGCTGAAGAGCTGAAAACTTCCTTGTTAGTCAAATAAAAGCTTTTAGACACCAGGCTCAGCAAACGATCAATCTCAGAATGTGCCTGCGATGTCAGCATGTGGCGAAACACCGCCTCAACAGAACAACGTCTGATTCTGTAGCCTCGTCCACTGACTCGTGCCACTGACATGACATAGACCTTCATAGAGCTAAACCGCATCGAACTTCTAAGCATAAACATACCGCATAAGCATCATTCAGATTCCAATATTATGAATGCATGGAACTTTATTTTTAATGATTATCCAGCTCATGTGAGGAAGACATTGCACGTCTGTTCCTTCATTTCGTCATGGATTCGTTTGTAGACGAGACTGGATTTGCAGGCAGGATGAGATTACATGAATGAATGAATGAAACAACACATATGTGAATAATTAATTTTTTATATGTGACAGTATTGCATTGATATAGATCGTTTGATATCTATTGAGTAATGTGTATGTGTCTAACTGTGTCAATTAGGGCTGTCAAAATTGCTCCAAAATTACATAGCTTGCATATAACTTAATCTCGCGGCTCAACAATTTTACCTCCTACCGACCAAAATCCAACGTACTTCCAGACATGGCTTTTTAGATTATGGAGTTAAAATCTCTTTCTCTGCTGCGGTCGAGTTGGGCTCTACACTTTCTGCCATCTTCCCTGCAAGACGCATCCACTTTCAGCAGTGACAGTGTGACTCCTGTGACCTGTCCCTGAACCCACATGCGCGCGCTCACTCGCAAAGCAGACAGCCACGCCTCCACTACCGCGGCGGGGGATTTTTTTCCGCCTTTTTTGTTGTTGTTTTTTTTTTCATTCAAATTATTAATTTTCACCTTCGAAATCCGTTTTTTAAAAACTATTCGAATATATATTCGAATTTAGAATATTCGTTGACAGCCCTAGTATCTAGCATACCTTAGCACGCTGTCAAAGGCTGAAGAATCCTTTATTTGTGGTGTTGTTGGTTCATTGCTATTTTCGAGACGGGCTACCAAAACGCAAGCCTGGCCTGGTTATCTTAAATAGTAAAATAATATTCCTTTCTTGATGTGCATTGCTCATTCTCTTGACTTGATATTTGAAGGAAAAATACAATTGCAGAAGTTTTGAACAGAGAGGCTTGTGCGTGTGTGTGTGGGCTGGTAATCCCTACGTTATGGGGACAAAATGTCCCCACAAAGATGGCAATATCCGAAATCCTTGTCCTTGTGGGGACATTTTTTGGTCCCCATGAGGAAAGCATCTTATAAATCATACAGAAGGAGTTTTTTTTAATAAAGTAAAAATGTAGAATGTTTCCTGTGATGAGTATGTTTAGGGGCAGGGGCAGTGTAGGGGGATAGTATGTATAGTAAAAATCCATTACGCCTATGGAAGTCCCCATAAAACATGGAAACACTATGTGTGTGTGTGTGTGTGTGTGTGTGTGTGTGTGTGTGTGTGTGTGTGTGTGTGTGTGTGTGTGTGTGTGTGTGTGTGTGTGTGTGTGTGTGTGTGTGTGCGTGCGTGCGCGTGCGCGTGTGTACAGTTCATAGTTATATCCACCGATCGGGCAAACCAAGTAATAAAAAAATAACATTCCAATCAATCAAGCAATCGCGGTTGGATGAGAGATTCCCAAATGCACTGACAGGAGAGCTGAAGCTCATTGAATATGCAAATATTATTCAATCCTAGACGTAGTATAAAAATTACTTATTTGGACAATCTTATTTGTCATCGACACAAACATAAAAGGCTGTTTAGAATGTTCAAATTTGTAATGTTTTTTAGTATAGTTTGAAATCGCTAAAAAAAAAGAGACTGAAATGATTTACAGTTGCGTATTGTGTACTTACCACATACTTGGAATTTGTCTCATGGACAACACAGGCATCAGTCACCTCAAAAATGAGTTTTTCAGGAATGCAACGAGTTCTTGAACTTCGCCAGTTTTCTTGTAGTTGTCTGGTGATCATATTTGAGGTTTTGGGGGAAGGACCTATTGGGCTGGTCTCTATAAAGCAGAGATAAAATTAACTGCTAAAGTGAAGTATAAGTGAACTAAAAGTGAACCAAAAAGAAGAAGTGAAATCAGCATACAAATAGATTATTGTAAATTCACAAAGACCATGCACATAATGTTTAAGCTTAAAAAGTTAATTCCAAACAGTTTTTTTTTCATAACTAACGAGGTTTCATTCACACTTAAGAGCTGAAATCTTCATATTTAGATCAAATATCATCATTGTCACCGAAAGCTCCTGTTTTCCATGTGTAGAGTTCATTTGGCAACATAAATATGCAGAATAAGGAATGTGATTCGAGAACTGCAAGAGCTGAGATGATTTTCAATTAATTCTGGCCTAGATGTGAGTCTTTACCTAACACATTTATCTTGACACAATATTTGCAATATGCCATATAATATAGGCAACCTTTATCCTATTGGAAGCTTGACAGCTCTGCTTAATAATACATATACAGTACACTACCATTTAAAAATTTGGAGTCAGTACGATTTTTTTTTCTATTTCAAATAAATGCTGTTCTTTTGAACTATCTATTCATAAAAGTATCTTGAAAAAAATTATCTGCAATATCAATATAACTACTTTTTTATGGAAGCTCGTTTCTGCCACAGAATTTAACAAATGTGAAGGATAATTGTAACTTTTTCAGAATTGGACTTTATAACTCGCAATTGGCAGGACAGAAGTCTGATTTGTAAGGGTTTTAAAAAAAAGTAACATTTTCACAATTATCTTTTTAAATATTCCATGACAGAAAAAACAAGCTTCCTTAGTTTTAAATAGTGCTAATAAGAACTATTTCTTTAGCATCAAATCAGCATATTAGAATGATGTCTGAAGGAGCATGAGTCTGAAATAATATTGCTAAAATGTCAGTTTTTTTATCTCAGAAATAAATGACCTCTTAAATTATATTAAAACAGAAAACTTGCATAAGAGACTTCTTTGAAAGAAGAAAAAAAAAAAGTCTTACTCCAAACTTTTGAAAGTTTTGGAACAAAATGACTTATCACTTTTGGATAAACTATCCTTTTGTCTTTTATTCTTTAGCTTCTGCATATGTAGCTTGGACTTCAATTCACCAACACAAAGTTTTGCTGTTCTACACATCTATAAAGCATATTCTACAATTTTAACTTTTTAAAAGATATGTATGATTGATGACTACCTGTGCTGCTACATGCATTATCTATGGACTCTCCAAAAAAGTCAGAGTCACTGTCTGGCCCGGACGCGTCTCCCGGATCCTCAGAATCCAGGACCCCATCACCCTCGAAGCTCAGGGTCCCTCCGAGCCTGGCCGAAATGCAGTCTGTATCATCCTCAAGTTCAGAACTTTCAGGAAAGTCATCTGTTCTGAGGCCGTCTGTCTCAGAAGGAAGCTCCCCTTCTTTAAATAGTGAACGGCGAAGTCTGTCAAATAGTTTAGAGGCCATCCCAGCTTTGCGCCAACCCTGGAGAGCAAAAAAGACTTTGAGAAGAATTCCTGAATATAATATGCCTTCAAATCAAGCATTAGTTACGGCAGAATCTGTAATGTCCTGTAAAACCACTGACTTGGACAAAATGTGTCAAACAAGCCTACTGGCTGTCTGAGTCAGTATGGAAACACTGAAACTTCAAACCTCTCATGAACTTTCATTGAGCTGTGAAACGAGAGAGCAACCCTTCAGGGAAACTGATCTGTCACATAAATATTTATTATTTACTGAGGGTTTTGTTGAAAAGAGCCTCACAAAAGAATTGCATTTCTGTAACTTCCATGGAAGAATTTTGTGTGGAAACATAAATATTTATCGTTAGATAATTTCTTTACATGTGAACACATTATTCATTATTCATAAACACACAGCACGTGTCTGGCTCATATTCTCTTCAAGTTTTCCTAATAATTTCCATAACTAAATTATATTCACCGCGTTTTATGATGGAAAACCTTTGAAAACATCCAGGAAAGTGGGTGCAGCGACTGCAGCAAGTGAATAACTACTAAGTTAGCTTTGCTAACTTACGTGCTATAAAATCGAGCTTAATCAGCTGAACTTCCACATATTATAATAGTAAGAAATTTGAAAATAATTAAAAAAAAACCCATCTCTTACGTCCATCAAAATATCTGATAAGCAGAACTAACAGTTGTCTCAGAGTTTAAGGTAACTTCTATTGCTAACGATGGCTAATCTAACAATACAACTCCAAAATATTAAATACACGTATGAAACATGAATATCTCAACTTACCCGAGTTATAGACCTCTAAACTACATATGATCACTTCTTCATGACGCTGGATAAATCCTTTCCATGTGCAAATATAGAGAAGGAGCGGTGTAAACATAGGAGTTGTTTGGGAGTTGGGAGTTCTGTTTCACTCTGACTCTGACCAAAAGAAGAGGGCGTACACACGCTTGAAAACTGATTTTGACAGACACCAAACAAGAGGAATCTTTTTATAAGCCTTCTTAAATATGATTTTCATAATACATTTATTTCGTTATTTTTGCTCGGTGCATTCCAGTAGGTGTTTATCAGGACATCGGCGAGTTTCTAATATGTGTCAGTATCAATTACATTTAACCGCCATGCATATAACATGTAACATTGCATTTAGAGGTTAAGAATGATTTTGATAATATGTGATCTAACCAATATTTAAAGTTACATGTTTATTACTTCGACACTACCGTGGATTTTTGTATTTCAAGTCTTTAAAATTCAGGAAGTTAATTGCTCATAAGTGATTCATTACAATGGGGGGATCATTTTGCATCATTTTACAAATTTGCAATGACCAGGAAAATTGTGAAACTATTCGCAGGAATTATGGAATTTTATGTCTTCCAATTACACTCCAGGCTGACAGGTGGCGCTGAACGTACGCTTCAAGATCAGAGAGGAAGACAATCAGTAAAACGCGGGTTACAAAAATCATCATAACTCATGTCATGATCATAACAGTCTTCTTCTCGGTCCGATTAATTTGTGTAAAATAATGGCATCTAAAAAGCCGTTAGGTATGCGTAAAGTTTCAGCTTCAAGTGACTCAAAAAAGTAAGATTTTTTTATTTCATTAAGTTCATTGTTTGTATGTAACTTGTGTCTTAATGCACGCACTAATAACTTGCTTTTTTGCATTATTTGTTTTCTTAGACGTGTCGTGTGTTATGTAACTCTTGGGTCAGTGTTAATCATGCAAAGTCAAATATTTAAGATAATATAAGTGATATAAATATTGAACATGTAACGTTATGTGTTCAAATATTGTGACAATGACGTTCAAAAATGTCAATAAATAAACCAGTTTGACTTGATTTAAAAAGTAAACATGATGGAAATGGGCTAGATAAAATGATACTATTAAGTTGTTAATTCTAAATAAGTTGATTATTTGGTCTAATAACTATCAAAAGACATGGAATATCTGAAGTGTAAGTCAAATTTTAACTTTTTTAGACTGACACTAATATCACCAAATAGTTACTTAAATGTACTCTTAAGTAAATTTCATTAATGCATATATTGAGATCGACTCTGTTTTTCAGTTTATCCAGTGAAAATGATGTCAGCAGTGGAAATAACAGTGGTGCGAGGAGGAAAACCAAAAGTAAGAGCATGACCTACAACTTCTCATATCTCATTGAGGCTATAGTACTGACAAATTTCATCTGCTCTTGATTTTTAGCGTCGGGCACAATTGTGAAGTCTAGGTACATGCAAACTGAAACAAAAGCTCCTGCAAAGGTAACTGACTGCAAAATAATGTGAATAAGCTGTATTTTATGTTTCCATACAGATGTGTGTTGCTGTTTTCTCTGTCATTTTATAACAATATTCAATCTTTTTATATGGTGTGTTCTGTAGAGCAGTGTACAGCAGCAATCAGTGCTGATGCCACCCAGACCGTCCTCTCCAAGATTAGGAAACACACGAAAACTGAAGGACGGCGTCCCGTCGAGACGTACAATGAGCTCTTTGGCCGACAATGACTTTACCTGTGAGTTTTGGGGCTAATCTGTAGATATGTCAGATTAAATATACAATATCTGGATCTATATATAGTTGGTTAAACTATGTTTCTGTATATATATATATATATATATATATATATATATATATATATATATATATATATATATATTGTTTTCCCACAGTGGCCTCCAGCATTCTGGAATCCTCAAATGTGGGAGGAAATGTCTTTCAGTCTACTGTGTTGGATGGCCACTGCATACGTCCAGATTTTGATGTCTCCGTCATTAAAGGTGTAGTACTCGTGTCGACTGGAGTAGGGGAGTAATATGATCACCAGAATGGCTTGCATAACAAGTTTATATTTTTCAGAAAAAATTGCACCGCCAAGCGCAGTGGACCCCAAGAATGAAGAAAGGGACATATCTTTGGAGACGTTTTTGCTGGCCTTCCTCACTGCTAAGGTCTGATAATAAGTTGGTCAACATAGATATCACTTTACCTATGATTTGTTTTCTTTAAATAGCGACACTTTTTATTATATTATGCTAGTGCCTACACCATTTGTAACTATTCTACACCACGCTTCATCACCCCCAAATGAATTTATGTAGTGCTACTGTATATTGTCATACACTCAGATATCTATATTCCCAAATCCTCAAACAAACATTTCATAAACCAGCATTTGATTTAAGTGCCCCTATTATGTTCCTAATTTTGTTTTTGAGGTCTCCTACATTAGGTTTACATGCATCCAAGGTAAAATAAATGTAAATATACAGTAAATAAATAAATAAAAACCTTAAACGGTTGCTTCAGTGATTTATCATTTAAGGGTTAGTTCACCCAAAAATGTAATTTCTGTCATTAATGACTCGCCCTGATGTCGTTCCACACCGGTATGATCATTCAAATATACTGCTGGGTTTCTATTGATACAAAGCCATATGCTAACTTGCTGAAGTAACCCTTTAACGTTCTCATTATAGTCTCTGTTGTGATTGGTCTACTCTGCTCAATCAGATGGCCAGTCTGTTGTGGTTGGTTTACTCTGCTCTGATTGATCAGATGGCCAGTCTTTTGTGATTGGTCTACACATTTTCTTTGGTCTTTTCACATAAGTGTACATTTTATTTTAAAACATTATTAGAAACTATCTGTTCTCAGACCTCAATAATTTGTATAGATGAAATCAATTCAATTACACAGTTTAAAAAAAAAAACTGTTATAGCTATATAAATTATATTTACTACATTTTATATATTAGAAAAAAACTATATAAATGTATTGTTTAAACCATTGCTATGTCCTGATAGAAGAGAATAATTTAAACAATATATCTTTTGCCTGTTGTGAATTCAAAGTTTTCAATGCCAGAAAAATAATTAGCTACTGTTTTAATGCATAAACAAAATATGAGCAAATATTGAGCATATAATCCAAAATAGTCAGTTGATTCATAAACATTTCTTTCAGTTTTGTAGCAATTTTAAATCCCTTGTTTGGTTATGTTTCTCTGTCTAGATTGAACATAATACCCGAAAAATGAGAGAGGAGGCTGAGAGGAATATTCTGGCCGTCATGGAGAAAGAGCAGCAGTTGTGTGCACAAGTTAACCAAAAGAAACGACAGTACCTGCTGCTGGAAAAGCAGAAACAGCTCAACAGTTTACTGGACTTACAGGTCATCTTTACATATTTAACAGTGTTGCTTAAATCTTCATGTTAACACATCTCACATTTGAATTCCTCCTTTCTTTATGCAGATTGAGTCTTTAAGTCCTGTTGCTGCTGCAGCAAACACATTTTCAGAGGAGTATAAGTCATTTGCCACAGCAGTTGATGCCACGAGACACAAACTTCCTGTGAAGAATGTGCACATTGGAGAGAACCCAGAGCAGTTTTTAGGTGACATTTGTTTAACCTCTTTTTTTTTCCTTCTTTTTTTGGGAGGTATTGTATTTATTACTTTTTTGTATTATATATTGTGCAGTGTTTATGTATGTCGTTATTAAATGTGTTATATTGTTGGACGAAAAGTCATTAAGTATGAGACCTTGTGTGTTATTTAGAGATTGAAATGACTTTTCAGTGTGTACGCATGCACCTTGGTTCCAAGACAAATTTCTACTTTAGGACAGAAAAAGGAAGAACAGATTGGAAAAAAACAAAACAATTATATTGTAATGTAGATGCTACTTCAAAGTGAAAATTCCCTGATATCTAATACTGATATTGTGATTTGTAGTTTTATGCCTAAATAGACATTTATGACAGAAAGTTAATATGATGTATATTATTCACATTAGGTGAAGTCTAGGCCAGTAGTTCTGAAGCCATTTTTAATCAAATCAGAACATTCATGTATCAGTGCATAATAAAGTGATATATAATATATTAGAAAATATTTATATTATTTTATATGCGTACACTGGCAGTCCAAAGTTTGGAATAACGAAGGATTTTTTTTGTTTGTTTGTTTTTGAAAGAAATTTCTTATCAGCAAGGCATTGTTTGATAAAAAATACATTAAAAACAATAAATTGGGAAATATTACAAATACTAGCTCTTTAGCTGTTTTACTGTGATGCAAAGCTGTATTTTCACCGGTCTTCAGAAATCATTGTAATATGCTGATTTGATGCTCAACTGTTATCAAGATTATTTAGAATTGATATAATTTCTGTCTGCAAATGCTTTGTGCTTTTTTGGAGTGATCTAAACTCAACTAAGAGCTCTGACCAACCTTGACACAGTCAGAAACTGGTGATTTTTGCATAATTCCAAACAGATTTAATGAAAAATATTTGTCTTACTACACAGACAAAACGGTCGAATGTCTGAATCAGAGTGAACATCTCTTGCAACACTATACAAAGGACATTCCCACTGACTGTGAGGCTTCAGCAGATTGTCTTAGAGAGATGAAAATTACAGCAAATGAAATCGGACAGCAGTTGACGAGGTAAGGGCAATTCAGTCTCTATATATGAAATTATGTGCGCATTGTGAAGCCCCTAGTATAGAAACGTACCTTATATTTCAAATAGAGCTTGATATTTCACCTGTGCTAGTCTAATTTTGGATGTCCATGCTGTTTTATATTTTCTTGTAGGACTTTTTCAGATCTTCTGGAGGTGTCTTCATTAGTAAGCCGAGAGACAGTTTTGGTCCAGCAGTCACTGGAGGAAGACCAGATTGGACAGAGCACAGCCCAGACACTCTTCTGCCCCTCCATGTCATGATATGCTGTATGATTGTGCCATCTATTTACAATTAAAGAATTAAAGAATATTTATCAATGAATTGTGGGTAATCATTTCATACATTACTGCAGCGTGATTAAAGCAATTTGTCACATATTCATTCATTCAGATTGACAGGTCTGCTGATTGTGTGTTTTTTTTTTTTTTTTTTTTTTTTAGAAAAGCAACATTGATTCTTATTTGTATTATAGAAATATAGAAAAAAAAAGGTTGGGAAATTGATAGGTTTCTGTTGGATTTGTTTTTATGGTCTAAATTGTTCTAAAATTGAGATCAACACACCAAACATTATGTATGTATATATGTAAATAGTGTGGTTTCAAATATTTCTCTGATTTTATCAATAACTTTAAAGTCCTTTACGCCTAACAGTAACTTGAACTTATGTGTGAAATGTATTTTGTAATTATTACTCTTGTTCCTTTTAATATTTAAGTTGATCAGATATGTTATTCCCTTTAAAAAAAAAAACATGTATGTTTACCCTATCTCAAAAAGATATTGCGAACACTTTATATGTAAAAATTGTAATTGTAATGTCTTAAATAGATTAAATAAATATAATCTCTGTGTTTAACTAGAAATCATTTTGATGTAATATTGCACAGTTTATAATATCACGTTCGTAATTTTTTTATGCGATTCCAAAATGTTTCATCATAATACACATTACGTAGCGTTTATCGGATATGACGTCCATATATGGCGACCAATCGGAGATGTCTTTACGGCAAGTGACGTACGAGCAGTTTTTGATCAACAAACGCGACCAATGAACAAAACAGCCATGAGTAACGCGTGAGTTTTCCCGAAAGATTGTTTTTATTTTGATTAATACTCGACGATAAGACATGAACATATTGAAATGCCACTAGAAATTTAGCTGAAACCCGTTTGATACAAATAGTGTCCGCGTGGACACAAACAGTCTTCATTAGAACAGGGCTAATGTCTACGGTATAAAGCACAATATAACTGGGAGGTCACTGCATTGACATGTCAGATTGATTTAATGGCATAAAGTGTGATATATAAATATTATTTTTTGAACCATAAACGAGATAAATTATTGTCAATAAAGAGAAATAATTGCTCATAAAGATTGCAGTCAGTCTCTTATATGTGCAATAATAGAAACTTATTATGATAGAGCCGTATTTCAAAACTTAATGTACTTAATATATTTAGAAATGTAATGTATTCCTGTGATGTCAAAGCTGAATTGTCAGTATCATTACACAGGTTTCAGTGTCATGAGCTTTCAGAAATCATTCTAATATGATGATTTATATAAATTAATTATTTTATTCAGCAAGGATTTGTTAAATTGATCAAAAGTGATAGGAGAGATTTGTATTGTTAGAAAAAAAATCTATTTTGAATAAATAATGTTCCTTTTAACTTTTTATTCATCAATGAATCCTGAAAAAAAAGTATAACATGTCCCAAAAATATATTAAGCTGGAACATTTTTCCAACATTGATAATAAATGAGCATCAAATCATAATTAACGATTTCTGAAAGACCATGCGACATTGCAGACTGTAGAAATGATGCTGAAAATTCAGCTTTTGATCACAGGAATAAATTACATTTTGAAATATATTAAAGTAGAACACAGTAACTTTAAATAATATTGTACAATTTGTGTGTGTGTGTGTGTGTGTGTGTGTGTGTGTGTTCAGGTGTCATCAGTCTAGGAGGGGTCGAGGACGCAGTCATAAGGAGCAGAGTCGACCGGACAGAGAGCGTGCGGTTGAGCAGAAAGCTGAAGACTCAGTGCCCCATGGCACCTGCATGACTATGTGCCCTGCCTATGAATTACGCCAGCGGGAGGCCCAGAATCGACTGCACAGGTTCGAGATGTTGGCCGGCACAGAGCGGGATCGTTTGCCGCGTGCTGATGTGTCACGTACTGTCAAAGAGTACTCACGACCTGCCGCGGGGAAAGACTCTACAAGGGCCAATGACCTTCGACCACCATCTGTGCTTTTAAAGACTGTGTGTTACCTAGTTGATGACATTGCAGCTTCCCCGACATTTCAGCCATGGACAGAGGTATGAAAATTGCATTTTGTCATCTTTATTTGTAATATGATGGCATTTGAAGCCTGTCTTGTTGACGTTCTGATCCACAGGTGTACTGTTTTGTGTTCGACCGTCTGCGTAGCGTTCGGCAGGACATGATTATCCAGCGTGTATCGGGGCCAGATTGCGTGGCCGTGCTGGAGAAAAGCGTGCGTTTCCTTCTCTATGCTTCCTACAGACTCTGCGGGCAGCCACTTCAATATTATGACCCACGTATCAATGACACTCACCTGCAGGAGAGCTTGAGCTGGTTGCTGGAGAGCTACAGAGAAGGGAAACACCAGCATCAAGAGGAGTTCCAAGCCTTGAGTTTGCTCTATAACTTGGGTGAGTGACTAGAAGCTGCTAGAGCTCTCAATGCTGGTTAGTATCAGTCAGTATATGAATTAATCGGTAACACTTTACCATAAGGTTCATTAGTTAACATTAGTTCACTACATTAGTTAACATGAACTAATGATAAATGCACTTATAAAGCATTTATTTATCTTTGTTAATGCTAATTTCACTATTTACTTATGCATTATTAAAATCGTCTTAACATTGTTCATGTTAGTTCACATTGCATTATCTAAACCATGGACAGTTGTATTTTTATTAACCAACGTTAACAAAGATTTACTAATGCTGAACAGAGGGGTTTTTCATTGTTAGTTCATGTTAACTAATGCATTAACTAATGTTAACTAATACAACCTTTATTGTAAAGTGTTACCAATTAATCTCATACTGCGTGTACACTGAACTTTTAATAATGCATTAATCTAATGTTCAGCTAAAAACATGGACAGAAACGGTGATATTTAATTAGTGCTTCTTCGATGGTGCGTTTTGACTGCGTTTAATTTGTGCACACAATGCGGACATACAACAGGTAAACATGTCAGCTGTGTGGACGCTAGGGCTAGGTTGACACTTGACAGTATAATTTTCTCAATTTTAATCCATACCGACATGGGTTATGTGTGACTAAAATCGTATATATTATATCAGAATGGGGAAGGATGTGTCAGGTGAGCTGTATAATTTTTTTTAGTCATGGGACAGACTGAAAGTAATTGAGAATTTTATGCTAAAAACTCTACTTTCTTTTTTTTTGCAAAGTCAAAGTAAATTTTATTCATTGATTTTAGCCAGTGGCTGTTTGCACTAAATGCAAATAATAATAGATGCTATTTACAAGTGTTTATAAGTGTTAATAGCAACTAGATTCTATTTACACTCGCTGATACAATAATACTTGCCATTTACACTAAGTGCAAATAACAATAGTTGCATTTTACTAGGTGAAAATTGTGATGTATTCTATTTACACCATCTAAAAGTAGCAGTTTTTTGTAATATAAATAGTAATTACATGTAATTTTATACTTTATTTTGACAGATACATACTATTTGCACCTCAGTATTGTTGTACATTAACAGGATGCAATAATATGCTGCTTTAAAGGGACAATAAAACCCTTCGTACACCTATCCCTAACCCTACCCAATAAATGTTTTATTATCATTAAACATTTCGTTAGGCACTTTATTTCCACATTTAGAAAATGTTCTTAATTTTTCTTGAACGTAAATGCCTTTCCATTTGTCATCAGAAAAATGATCAAGAGCAAGTTTAAAAAGTTTCAAGTCATAAAATGAGCAAGCTTTGCAAAAGGCGGATTCGAAGCCGTGTCGATCGCGTCAAAACACCGATCAGTTAGCCGGACATTATTCTGATTGTTCCACAGAAAAAGAAAAAGTGTTTTTATTTTTTTTAATCTTGTTCGGCACAGCCAGGCATTGTTAGCCGGAGCTAGTAAGATTAGCACATGCCAACATGGCACGCTATTTGCACTTGATGTGAATAGACGCTCATCTTCATTTTATGTCCATGCAAATTTATCCAGGTCTGGTGAATTGCTAATGTTCAAAATCATGTAAATTATTTGGTTAAAAATTAGCAGCAAATTCATATAGGAAGCATTTTCCCCAAAATGGTAGAAGTGGGGTAAGCTGTGCTAGTGGCTCACCTAATGGTAATATTGAGATTTAGCAGGAAATACTTTTACAGGTACTTTTACAAATGTTGAAAATGGGTTCACTACATACAAACATACTGAATATTTGAAAACAAATCCAAAATTGAAAACAAATCCAAAAAAAAAAGAGTAAATACTAGTGTGCTGTAAAAATTTAAATTGTAATCGTTAACTAACTAAAAGCTATTAAAACATTTTTTCAATTGAAATAAAGATACAATAAAATATAAATAGATAAAAAAACAAATACTTAAATAAATAAATAGTAAAAAATAAAAATACAAAAATAGATTTATACAAAAATTGTTTACTAAAACTAAAATTAAAGCCAATTAAAAACAATATACAGGTGGCAGTAGTATTTTTTTCTAATTTATTCTCATATTTCCACACACACATTCTACATTAGCATGTTTAGCTTTGCTCTATGTGCTATGGTCTCGAGAGTAAAAATCATAAATTCTGAGTACTAATAGACAACAGACAACCGTTCTTATCTTTTTTTCATGCTTTCAGGTTCAACCCATGCCATTCAACATGTTCTTAAGCTTCCCGAGAGAATACGCAGTTCTCCGGCTGTTCAGCTCGCTCTGGCCCTGAGCAGGGCACATGCAGAGCGCAACCCCGTTCGGCTGCTCCGTCTTGCCCAGAGACTGGACTTTATCCAGGTCTGTGCCGTCCACAGACACCTGCTGCCCTGCAGGAGAGACCTGCTCCTGCTCTACAGCCACGGACACAGCAGCCGCAACTGCCGCTACCCTCTGCAGAGACTGGCGCGCCTCCTCTTCCTTAAAGACCCGCTGGCGGCTGAGCTGTGCGAGGTGTACGGTGTACACGTCAGCGGAGAGTGGGTGAACTTCTCTAAGAGCTCCTTCAGCGAAGCTCAGTCTGTAGATCTGCAGTGCAGACGGACACATGAGCCGATGGATGACGAGCAGTGGAACTGTTCTCCTGGCTGCATGATTCATGGCTCTGCCTGAAACCACTGCTTTAAAGCATTGTTCATTTGCGCTGTTCGTTTAATGTTTTTAATCTTTTAATAATGAACATTTCAGAGCCATTTCCAACTTCTGGACCGGTCAAAAAAGTTTCAATAAAGTTTTTGTATTATATTATGTATATATAATATGTATTAACAGTTGACCAATATGGGTTTTTCAACAGGGGGTAGTGACACAATAAAGCAATAAAATAATATTTTAAATGTAAATATTTGTTAACAAATACAAAATTTCAAATGAGTTGCTTGGTTTCTGTCAAAGACTATAGATAGTTTCTGGTTCTGAGGCGTTGTGCAAAGTTGTCCTGCCAACTGTGAAATTGCATTAGTTAAACTGCACCACATAAATCTGAATATTAAGCATATCAAATATAGTCTGATTGGCAATGATTGTGCTGTGAAGATATTTTGTTTTCACTGTGAACAAAATGCTTGTAGCTGGAAATGTGTCTCCTGGCTAGGATGAGGTGTATGGCTAATACAATTTAATTCAGAGGTGACACATTTATTAAAGCAATTAAACTTTATATACTAGAAATTCCCTAATATATATACATTTTTATTACACACACACACACACACATATATATATATATATATATATATATATATATATATATATATATATATATATATATATATATATATATATATATATATATATATATATATATATATATGATAAGGCATTATCCAACAATAGTTGTGGCACGTTTTGATACTGTAATTTAGCCAATATCAAAATTAGCTATTGTCAGATTAGGATTAGAATCTATTGTATTAAATTAATGACAGAAAATGTACAACATTAATAATTCATTAAAAAAAAAAAAAGCTCCTGTAAGGAAGTGTCATTCTGATTTAAATTGTTAAATATTTCAAAGAAATAAAAATGAATATCAATAACAAAAAGTGGGTAAAAATATATAAAGAAATGAAAGCAAACTTTGAAATTATGCATTTTTTATTATTATAACCATAATATAAACAATAAATATACATTGCTTTAAATGTGAACAGATGATTAATAACTAAGCCCGTAAGCAAAAGTTTTAATTCCTTGTATGTAAATATACATATATGTATATATACAATGTGTAATGCCTTACTAAAGTTATTAATCCCTGTAATTACTTAAAAAGTAAGGGATATCACTTAATTTTTCTGTAATTTAATTAGTTACTCCTGCTGTAATCTCATGAAATACTGCATACTTAATTTAAATAATAATAATTTTATATAATTTATTTGAAAGAATTAAAAAAGCAGGTTCGTCTCTATCATTATATTGTTTAGGTTGTCGAGGTTAATATGATATTTAGAAATTAATAAGTAGCCTAATGCAACACTTTTTAGAGAGTAATTAGCACAGTAATCCAATTAAATTTAAAATGTAATTAGTAGCTAGGAATGAATTACTTTTTTATTGTAACTTACTCAACACTACGATATAGTGCAAGTAGGTGGACACTTGACGAAAGCACTCAATAAATCTATATTTATACATGTTATGAATGTGATGAAGAGCTGCAGCAGGGAGGCATCTCATCTGCGAGTGTGTGTGTGTATGTCAGTGCAGAATCATGGGGGAAGCTGAGACTGTGCCATCCGACGAAAAACAAGCAGAAACCGGTATTTGTACCGCCGAGGAATCGATAGTATGGAGTCAAGAAGTAGAAGTCTGTCTTTTTCACGCCATGCTGGGTCACAAACCCGTAGGTAAGTCGAATTCATCTTTGAGTGATGTGAATAACAGGCCTGAACTCTCTTTATGGACTTCACATGTGAAACAATGTAACAGTATTAATAAGCAACATGTGCTCCTTTCATCTTTCAAAGATCTAACATCAATAATGCATTTATTGCATCACACCAATCAGATTGTAAAAATACTGATAAAGCGTTTTAGAGTTAATCTAAGCGTTATAGTGATCTTTAGCTTTATCGGATCCAATCGCTAATTGTTTAAAATTATTTAATTTAACGAGTATATGTATCGTGGCTTTACGGTTGTAGAGTATTATGAAGTTGAACTATTTTATAAAATGAATAATACTGTGTTTACGGAGAAAAGAGACTTGCTTATATCTGTTGACATGTTATCGAACGTTAGCGCGGCTGCTAACTAGCATAGCATTATGGCTAGGGCGCTAGGCTACTGTACATCAACACAAAGGTGTTTTCTGTGCTCGAAGGAGCGTGTCTCTTGTGAAACTGTCTCGTATCTTCAGGGGTGAATCGTCATTTCCACATGATCTGTATTCGTGATAAGTTCAGTCAGAACATCGGCAGACAGGTGTCGTCTAAAGTCATCTGGGATCACCTGAGCACCATGTATGACATGCAAGCGCTGGTAAGACAACTCAACTGTTTTATGAAATCCATTCATTACATGCAATGTACAGTATGTCATCATAATATAATGGAATTTAACCTCTTGTGAGTTTTTTTCTCTCTCATGTCATTAGCTACATTATTAGAGCATTAGAAGCCAATGGAGACAAAAAAACGTTAAAACAAATATCCGATTCAGTTATGTCCAATGTAGCTGACATCAGGACTCCGTTGTTGAAAAAGTTAAATGACATGAAATGACAAAAACATGCACAAAAAAAATCATTCACCTATCATTTTTAGGTTTCAGTTTTTTTACCTTTATTTTCCTGAGATGCTGTCATCTACAAAATATCATCATATTTCACATAAAAGTGCTAACATCTGATCACTAAGTTAATGTCAGTCATTTTTAAAGACCAAGGAGAAGTTGTCGTTCTTGTGAAACCTGTGTTCGTGTCAGAGAAATTGACTAAAGTGGCAGAAGTTTATTCCTGAGTCCCAGGTGTATATATGAGATCCAAAAGTTTAAATCTAGGATTCAAACTATAATTATTACATTATTTAGTCAGTCAGTCATTTATTTACTATTACATTGTGATGTTTATTTTATTTGGCTTCTCATAGATATTATTATTACTACTACTATTATTATTATTATTATATTTTTTTTGCTTGTATTATTTTAGCTACACAGCTTATCTAATTTTCCTTAGAGTTTAAATATCGTATGGAATTAGCAATATTTAATTATCATATGCTATAATTTAATTATCTATTACATATAATAAAAGGTCTGATATTATCACAAAATGAAACCTCAGGACCATAGACGGAGTGTCACTTCTTTGCATCATAATAATAGTAAATAAATAAATAAAGGATTAAAAGGTATTTAAGGGAATAAATAAATAAGAAGGGTAAAAAGAAATTCTAGGTCTAATTGTAGCTGTGAAGTAATCAATTTACTCTTTGCAAATAATATATATATATATATATTTTTAAATGTGCACACATTAATTCTTATTTGTATGTCTAATATGTCAAAATTGCAAATGTTTTCTTGTCTCGTCACATTAATTTATGAATGACACAAATCATAAATGACACGAATTGCATCACTAGATGTTCAGTGACCGACAGTATTAGACTCTTTCTATCGTAAAACTGATATCTACTTACATCTGACTGTAAAGACCCGCCTTCTTTGATTTGATTGGCCGGTCCTTCTGACACTTTGACGAGTGCTGTCAGGTAGTAAGGTAATCGGCCTTAAAATTTAACATGTAAAACTTTTTGTCATTCTAACAAACAGCTTTACTCATTCTAAACCAAAATAAGATGAGAGAAATACAATGAGAAAATATGATTTCTTGTATTTTTTTCACAGCTCAGACAAACTCATTGGCTCTGGTCCCAACTCCATGAACCCGACATGAGCCCTAGATATCAGACCATTAAATAATATCGTCTGACCACTTGTTTTTTTGTTTTTGTTTTTCAATAGGGATAAATAACATTTACTACTACAATGCGACTCAAAGCTAATCAGTGAATTCCGTTTTGTTGCTGCAGCATGAATCAGAAATCCTCCCGTTTCCAAACTCCGAAAAGAGCTTTGTGCTTCCTGAAGAGATCATACAGGATGTCAAGGAAGGTGAGCTGCTCTTAGTGTCTGTGTTGTGGTCTTCCACAGTTGATCCGTTTGGTTTTACTGATAATTAAAAGCTCTTTTTGTCTTTGCGCAGGTAAAGTGGGATCAGAAGATGACGTGAAGGAGGAGTTCAAAGAAGAGAGTGACCCGCCTGCAACCCATGAAGAAGGTTCTCTCCTCCTTCACTCTCTTAATTTCTATCATCTACTCACCCCCTTCTTTTTCCTTTCCTTCTCTCTCTCTTTCTTTTTGACGTAAGACGCCTGTTAAAACCTGCGTCATTACATCACTTTTTTTTTCTGGATCGTTCTCCCGTTGGCGTGAAGCTCAGCGTGGCTCACACTGGTCATTTGTGTCTCATTTTCAAAGGTCTGGGTCCCAGTATGGCTGGCCAGGATTTTGCGAGGTATGGACAGAAGAAAACGTTTCGCTCTGTTCCAAAACTCCAGCTTGAGCTCAGTACAGACCAGCTCATTACCAGAGGCCTCTGTAGACAGCCTTCAGAGACCTCTGACCATGTGCGTCTTTCTATTCGTCTTTCTTTCGCTGTCCTCCTTTCTCTTTCTCTTTTGTCTTTTTTATGTGTTCTGTGCACCCTAGCTTGTTGTTATTCTCTGTGTGTATGGGAGCATGAAGCATGGCATGTTAAGGGGTTTGCTTTGACAGGTTTGTTGAACAACAACCGCTATATATGATAATGAAATAACTTGAGGGTTCACCAGTTTTTCAAATATTTCTGGGTAGCAAGGTTGAAGAAATAATAGACATGGTTTCGATCTTCAATTTGAAAATTGTTAGCTGAAGCAGATAGTAAAATGTGGTTATTAAACACATAATTCTAGATTTTAAAAGCATTAGAGATACAAGTTTTGTTTCTACATAGGCAGCATACTAACTTTTAAAGGTGACTGATTCGGAACCCTCTATTTGAGCAGCAACATACACATACAGTACAGGCCAAAAGTTTGGACACATTACTATTTGTAATGTTTTTGAAAGAGAGTTTATTCTGCTCATCAAGCCTGCATTTATTTGATCAAAAATACAGGGAAAATGTAATATTGTGTTATTACAATTTAAAATAATTGGTTTTAAATTGATTATACTTTAAATGATCATTTATTTCTGTGATGCAAAGCTGAATTTTCTGTATCATTCCTCCAGTCTTCAGTGTCACATGATCCCTTAGAAATCATTCTAATATGATGATTGATTTGCTGGAAAAAATTGCTGGATCAAAGCTGGAAACAGTTCTGCTGCTTAATATTTTTTCACAGCCTGTGCTACTTTTTTATAATGCTTTGATGAATAAAAAGTAAAAAAATATTTATAAAAAAATAAGCAAATGTTTTTAAAAATAGAAATCTTTTGTAACAACAATCTACACTACTGGTCAGTAATTTGGGGTCAGTCATTGTTTTTGTTTTTTTATAAATCAATAATTTTCTTCAGCAAGGATGTGTTAAATTGATAAAAATTGATAGTAAAGGAGATATATATTATTTGAAAATGTTTTTATTTTGAATAAATGCAGTTCTTTTGAACTTTTTATTCATTAAATATATTAGGCAACAGAACTGTTTCCAACACTCAGAATAAATCAGAATATTACAATGATTTCTGAAGGATCACGTGATAGACTGGATGTCACATCATGTGACACTGAAGACTGGAGTAATGATCCTGAAACTTCAACTTTGCATCACAGAAATAAATGATCATTTAAAGTATAATAAATTGAAAACCAAATATTTGAAATTGTAATATATCACAATATTAAAAAAACATCTGTTTTTTTTGATCAAATAAATGTAGGCTTGATGAGTTTCTTTCAAAAACATTACAAATACTAATGTGTCCAAATTTTTGGTAGCCTCAAGCGAAGTGCACTCAACTCAATTTTAGTGTTGTGTTAGTATGTTGATAAGCTAAGAAGTATAATGCTTGTTCATATCATGTCGGAATTACAAAATTCTGGTTAGTTTTAATGTCAATTTTCTTTTCTTTGAGAAATTATTATATTTATAAAGTCAGCACATCATGGCGCTCGAGTTTCAGTTGCTTCAGAAAAAAAAATCTTATTCTTAAAGGGATAGTTCACCCAAAAATTTAAATGATCCCATAATTTACTCACTATCAACCTTCCTAGGTACATATGACTTTTTTTCTTTCATCTGAGCACAGTTATATTAAATAACACCCTGGCTCTTCCCAGCTTTGTAAAGGCATTGAAAAGTTTTTAAAGCTCCAAAAAGTTCTTCCATCATAAAAGTAATCCACATGACTCCAATGGGTTAACAAAAGCCTTCTGAAGAGACGCGATGGGTTTTTGTTAAAATATCCACATTTAAAACTTTATAAGCTATAATCACTCGTTTCAGGCTGCAACGGCTGTACATGTGTTCGCGAGAGAGTTGAGTTCAAGCGGAAAGGTTTCAATCTGTTACAACTCAACCCCATTATAAAGCCTGGAAGAGCCAGGATTTTATTTAATATAACTCAGTTTGTGTTCAGCTGAAAGCAGAAAGTCACAAATACACCTACGAGAACACTTGAGGGTGAGTAAATTATGGGATAACTATTCCTTTAAGAAGGTAAATCATACTGTCCTTTCAAAACATTTATGAACTTTATAAGTGACTGATTTGGAACCCTCTATAATTGGCTATAAAAAAAACATACAGTAGTTTGTAGCAGCCAAAGAGTTCTGGATAGTTCATATAATGTCCTGCTAAATAAACGGTTTATAGCTAAGGCATTTGCATAACAACTGCAATGATTTTTAGTTCTAGAAACTTCTTTGGGGGTATTAAATTAGCTCCCGCTTCAGAGTTGGGTCTAACCCAGCACAATAGGAACTACCAGTGCTGTCATTTAAAAACAAAATCTACACACACAGATTATAGCCTATATCTTCACTTTACAGACTACAAACATGGAAAACCATCCTAGATGGATCTCTCAACATTTACGCTAGAGAGAAAATCCAACGCAACTTTGAGTAGACCAAGCAAAACATGATTGTATTTTGTCAAACGGTAATACTTTTTCATATACTGACTGCTTTCTTTGTATTTATAGTTCTAGTTCTACCTAATAACACATTAGACAGGACTCTTAAACAGATCGTAAACTAATGACGACTGAGAATGTGAGCACTGTGTGTTCAGGCTCTGGCGTTCTCAGCGCCATCAAAAGAATTCAAAACGAGTGCGGCATATATCACTTCAGAGTTCCTACTAAAGGGTGTGAACGCAACCAGGAAAATTCCCCTAGGGGACATTTTAGTTCTCTGGGAACGACCCTGGTGGTTAGTTTCTAAAACTAAGTTCCTAGAACTACCCGGTGCAAAATCCCTATGACACAGTGTAAACACACAGTACACACAATTAGAGGATAAAATACTGAATGGGAATAAAAATTACCATATATTTGGCTTAGTCCTCTGTCTAGGTGGTTTTTTTTCTTTCTTTCACAGAGCTTATTGCATTGTGCGATTGCATTTTTCACAATGCTGTCTTAGAATTTGGCTAAGACGAGGGGTTCAGAACAGAGCACCAGTACCTGCTACTTCAGTGATAGATTTTGAAATATTGGTGGACTCATTATAAGCAAAGGCTTTAACTGTTACTTTTTAAGTACTGATCATGTTTAATGAGCTACTTACTTTAGACAGTAGTGAGCTTTTAGCTGCTAATAATCAAGTTTATAAATATTGCAGTATTTAAGTGACTTTAGTTTATGCACATGGAAAGTGGTAAAAATTATGCTTTTTACTATAAGGGATTGTGTCTTGATGCTCACCTTAAGAGTTAGTTCACCCAAAAATTACAACTATCTCATAATTTACTCACCCTCAAGCTATCCTAGGTGTATATGACTTTCTTCTTCACAATCTGAGTCATATTAAAAAAATATCCTGATGATTCCGTGCTTGTGGGAGTAATGGAAGTGAATAGTAACTGATATCTTGAAGAAAAAGTGCATTCATCCATTATTAAATCCATACGGCTCCAGGGGGGTTAATAAAGGCCTTCTGAAGCAAAGCGATGCATTTTTGAAGAACAATATCCATATTTATAACTTTATCAACTATAATCATTTTGTTTCTGGTAACGAGGTCTGACGCAGGATGTAGGCGTAGCTTAGGCTTAGGAAGGACCGTGAGAGTAGACACCTCTTGCAGTTCAAACAAAAACGGTTGAGCAACACATTTTTTAAATGCTCATTTTAGACTTGACTCGTGTTTTATTTTGCTCTATCCTCTGCGCTTTTGTGTTTGTCAGTACATCATGTGTTGAGTCTGAGGTCACTCTTCCGACTTGTAAACATAAGTTAGTGATTATAGTTTATAAAGTTTGAAATGAGGATCTTTTTCTTACAAAAATGGAGGCCTTTATTAACCCCCTGGAGCCGTATGGATTACTTTTATGATAGATGGAGGCACTTATTTGGGCTTTAAAATCTATTCACTGCCATTATAAGGCTTGGAAGATCCAGGATATTTTTTTATATAACTGGTTGTGTTCGACTGAAAGCAGAAATTCATATACATCTACGATGTCTGGAGGGTTAGAGTAAATTACGGGATCATTTTTATTTAAATAATTAAAATCATCTAAATTAAAGCATGAAAAAATACATAAAATTAAGATGGAATCTGAAATCTTATTTCTTTTTATTTTCCCTCAATAACTAGGGTTTTTCACTGAAGAACATACAGTTCTTGTAACGTCTGCGATCACAAAATTAATTGTGGCTGATAAATGTAATCATATTATTACTCCAACTTTCAAACGTTTATTTTCTTAAAGAGATTATTATATTATTATATTTTATTATTATATATAGTCAGCACATTCTTGGAGCTTGAATTTCGGATGCTTCAGGAAAACAATAATTGTATTATAAAGAAGGTAAATTGTGCTGTCATGTCAAAACACGTTACGTAAAGCTGGTTATGGAAATGCGGTTGCCGGTTGACCTTTCTCTGAACATTTGGTAATGGAAACGCACGCTTTTGGATTGGAGGATACATTCATGGTTCTTAGATTAGAGAAAAGTGATTTTTCCAAACTATAAATGTTAATATTATGGACGAAGGTGAAGTGTGTCATTTCTTTGCCACTATCATCACCAAACTCTATTGCAAAGTTTATGCTAGTTTTCTGCACAATTTTAACTCCATCTACTAGGGATGCCACAAAACAGTTAGTCCACGGTTCAATACATACCTCGGTTTGGTTCGTTTTTTTTTTTTTTTTGCTGTGCTATTAGGCGACAGGAACAATAAAAGGTTAAGAAGAAAATGTTTTTATTGTAATAATCTTTCTTTATTTTACTAAAAAAAAATGGAAAAACATTACTTAAACTTACATTTACTTAAAAAAAAACCTTGTACACATTCCTGGTGTATTGTATAATATAAAATTAATATATATAAAGATTTACAGTGGCAGCTCAGATGTACAGTAGAGGATGGATACCCGACCCGAGCCCGACGGGTTCCGACGGTACCCGACGGGTCGGGCCGGGTTCGGACAGATATTTAGAAATGACGTTCGGGTTCGGGTCGGGCTCGGTCACGTCAGCGCGAAAAGGCATTGAACCTTTTAAATTTAAAACTGATTATTATGCAAGTAGCCAATGGGCCTGTTTAACTTGATGCAATGGTTTGTTTTTGTGATTAAAATACATGCATTATATAACCCTAACATCCGTCTTCCTGCATGCGGAAATTTGTTTATGTCGCGTGCGTGCGTGCACGCGTGCATTGCCCGCGGCATCCTTGTCATTCCAGTGAGCGCAACTTCAGCGCTGCTGGCAGCAGGACAGCCTTGAAGCCATCCACAGTTGATGCAATCCTTTTTCTGCATAAAACCTCGATTAGCCTAAACTTTGATGGATAGATTATGTAAATAGATCCCATGTTGCAGTTTAGGAAACATACAGTTTGAGAAAATTGGTAAGATGACTTTCATTTCAATAAGCATTTAAATTGTGTTACGTTAATGTTTTGTTCTGTTAGCTTGGGCCATTTTTAGCAGACCTTTGTTCATTTAATTTCAGTTTGCTATTTGATTGGGCTCTGTGTAACGTTTGATGCCCCGTGTGCATGCTGATGCGCTCGTCTGTAAACATTTCAGAATGCCTTCCTTACAGTTGCTTAATAAAAGCGGGATTTCCACACAAACAAGCTCGGGTCGGGCTCGGACATAAATATTTGAATGCCTGTCGGGCTCGGGTCGGGTTCGGTTACTGCTCTGTCGGACGCGGGTCGGGCTCGGACAGAAAAATGCAGCCCGATCCGCACTCTAATGTACAGTAGCATTTAAGTATAAAAATTGAATGAATAAATGTAGGCTAAAATTAAAACTACAGTCTTCAATATGCAATATACATTGATTTAAAGCTACTGTATTATTACTTTATTAAATAGCAGTGATTGATTTTTCTCTTTGTTTTTACTTGTTTTATTAAAATAATTTTAGAGGTGAACTGTCCCTTTAAGGACAAGCGTTCACAATCACTAGGCTGCGCTCCTAAGACCTGCTCGCATCACGTATTCAGACGCGTTATTTTACTTCCACTTTAGACATAACCGACTGTGTTTATATATGTTAACCTTGTGTGTATTTGAAAGTATTATCGCATTAAGACTACTTAGTCCAGTAATCACGTGTGTTTGACAGGCTTTTAGCGCGCGCTCGGCGCATGTAAAACACAAATGAAATTTTTAATTGAAGGCTTTAAAACGCAGCTAAACACTCCCTAACTTCAGTGCATATGACTGGATATTTGTTCATATCAGGACATAGACTCACAGGCACACTCAAAAAGAGCCGAAATAAACAGAATTTTTTTTTTTACCAAAATAAAATGAAGAGAAATAGAAATAATTCATTAAAAGCAAACCCGAAAAAAACATTTCACAAGCGCGTATTGAACCGTGAATGCCGTACCGAACGGTTTTATATTATATTGAGAATTGTGATGTCCCTACTGTCTACCATTGTTTGGACAAACGGGTTGTTCTGCAACTAACTATTGGTTAAACTAATGTCAGGCTTCATTTAGTGTAGTATGGTGGTGCAGGAATTACACACTTAGAAAGTTGGTGGAAATAACTTTAATTTGGTTTCACTTTATTTTAAGGTGTCCTTATTACAGTGTAATTATACATTTAAGAACTTTGTAATAATTAACTTACAATGCACCTACAAAAGGATTAGGTTTGGGGTGTAATTATGCTTTTACTGTTATTACTACAGCAACTATATGTAACATGTTACAAGGACACTGTAAATTAAAGTTACCTTTTTTTGTTCTTTTGTAATGTTATTAATTGGTTTTGTTTTTTGTGTCTCCTTATTCCACCCCTTTTTCCCCTGTTTCATCCTTCCCTTCTCCCTTCGTCAGGCAGCAATTCCTCCGTGAAGATGTCGGAGAGGTCGGGCAGCGGGCGCGAGAAAGAGAGAGAGCGGGGCGAGAGGGGGGGCTCCGGTGAGACGGGCAGCGGGTCGAAGGAATCAGCCGGGGAAAAGAGGAAGAGGAGCCGAGCCGTGGAGAAGGTGATGAACTCCAGCAACCCCTCCAGCCCTGGGGGAGCCAAGCGCCGCAGGACGTAGCCGCAGCTTGAAGCAGGAGGACTTAGGACATCAGATGTTTGAAAAGAACTGACTGAGAAAGGTGTAGCTTATATTGGTCGCGCCAGAGCCAATGTGGAAGGGAAATGACATAACGTGCAGGGGATGTGTGATGTTTCGTGTGCGTTATCTGCAGTCCAGGAGTTCACTGCGAGGCGTTCCTGTGCTTTAAGCGTTCTGAGCTGTTCACACACAGAGACAGCAGAGATATAGGAGGAGGAAAGTCTATGGTGATTGTGTAGGATCGGACTAGACTGATGGGGAAAGTATGGGAAACTAATAAGCTTTCCTCTGCTCTGGAAACAGAACAGCGACTTTATAAAAAATTTAAAAAAAGGAAAAACGTTTCTGGGAATTTTAACTGGTAGCTTTATTTTATTTTTGTCCAAGCCAATGTTCTTGAGATGGATCTGAATCAACTAGTTTGTTGTGTGATTTATTAGAACTTGCACCGCAAATAAGTTGAGCTAGATGTCTGTTATTAACTGTATGAAATTAGCTGATTCAATTAGCCTATTAGACGGTCATTGATCAAATGCTTAGGAAATAGTGGTGGATAGTTACACTGTTTCTGAGTCATGCTTGATTGAATTGTTTGACCGTATGTGTGTTAAGAACATCAGGAGTATGTCCCTGATTAAAAAAGAATTACACTGAATAATGTTGGTCTGATTTGAATTCTTATTCCCATTTTTCTGCCTGATGCCCTTTTCTTCTGTCAACAGGTGATACTTAAACTACATTCACTACATTCACAACTAAAGTTTGTTTGGTTTCTAATGACTTTTAATACTTTTATTCAGTTAGTACACACTACATTTTTTTTATTAAATGACGGTGAAGACTTTAACATTGATTTTTATTTCAAATAAATGCTTTTTTTATGAATTTCAGTAAACAAAGCAACTCAGTTTCCACAAAAATTAAGCATCACAACTGTTTTCAACATTAATAATAATAATCATGATATTAGTGATTTCTGAATATCGTGGTTTATAAGTGACAAAATGAAGTCTGAGAGAGCAGAGACCAAATCAGAATGTGTATTACTGTGTTCTGCTTGCTTTTTCAGATGATCAAAATGCACTTTAAATTAAAGTATCTTAAAAATTTGCATGATGTATTTTATTGGTGAATGCAGTTTAGTCTGAAATCGCGAGCTTCAGAAGGTTTTAGGAAATTTGAGATGTGTATTTTAACTAATCAACTGCGTTCCCTCTAGAATAACCTGGCAATAAACACTGTCAATAACAAAACAAACAAAATGATATTATGAATTTTGTATAGACAGGTGTCATATTTCAAACTCTCATACAAACCCACACAGAACCAATCAGATTCTTCTCCAGCAGGAGATGATTCGGGATAACATGCTGAGTCACTTAACGCTGATCTAGTCCAGTGTGTTCCTCCTTTGTCTCTCCACTTTTCCTCTCAGCTTGTTTCTGCTGCTGTTGCAGCTGTCTCACTGCAGTCTCTCACCACCAGCCTCCCCCCACTTTGAGTGCCGCATTGCTGTATCAAAGTGGGGTGAGTTCATTACGCGCACAGACTTGGACTCTGCCGCCACCTTTGCAGGAGCAGTGTCAGTTTGCTGAGGGGAGAACAGGGACCCTGTTCTGTCTGTCAACTTCAGGTAAGAGGCCACAAACATCCTCCTGCTGATAGACTTTTATAGACTCTTAACGGATGGCACATCCTTGCATCTTAATTTTATGTGATGTTATCTTCAGCATCAAAGACTTTCTAGCCTTTTGTAATAGTTGTGCATGAGTCCCTGGTTTGTCCTAAGCAGTGAAGCTACCCTCTGTTTTTGACAAAAAACCTGGAAGGTCTTTTCGAATTCTGCACATTTTGTTCTTTCACACAATGGAGGTGTGATTTCAACACCCTGCTTTGACACTATTAAGGGAGATGCAAATTATGTGTGTTTGTATATGTATTTATTTATGTATGTGTATATTATTATATATATATATATATATATATATATATATATATATATATATATATATATATATATATATATATATATATATATATATATATATAAAACACATACACACACACACACACACTCCTGAACAAAATCTTAAGACTAGGGGATGCATTGCAAGTTTTACACATTTCACACTTGTGGATCATAACCGGATTGTAAATGCTGCTTCAAAATGCCAAAAGAAGAAACAGGAGCAAGAGACAAAAAATAGAGAGTAGGCAATTTATTGAAAACTGCATTTAAACTCAAACAGGCCGTTCATCAGCTGATCAAAAGTTTAAGACCATATCCATTAAAAAAGGTCAAATCTGCACAAAAATATGGCTTTCATGTCATTTGTCCTTCAAGCAGTCATACTGTCAAGATCTCCTGATGGCGAAGGCAAAAAGGCTTTCTCTCTTTGAATGTGGCAGGATTGTTGAGCTGCACAAGCAAGGCCCTCCGCAACGCGCCATCGCTGCTGAGGTTGGACGCAGTAAGACAGTCATTTTACATTTCTTAAAAAATCCTGAGAGATATGGAACAAAAAAGTCAAGTGGTAGACCCAAAAAGATTTCACCTGCACTGAACCGCAGGATCCGACGGGTTGTCCGTGAAGACACAGGTCGATCCTCAACCCAAATTAAGGCCCTTATTAATGCTGACTGCAGCGCAATAACCATAAAGCGTCATCTGCTAGAGAAGGGCTTCAAGAACAAAAAACGTCTTCAGAGGCCACGTCTCCTCCCACGACACAAACTTGCCCGTTTAGAATTTGCAAGGGAGCACCAAACATGGGACATTGAAAAGTGGAAGAAAGTTTTATTCTCTGACGAGAAAAAATTTAACCTGGACGGTCTTGATAGCTTCCAACGTTACTGGCATGACAAGGAGATCCCACCTGAGATGTTTTCTACGCGGCACAGTGGAGGAGGCTCCATCATGATCTGGGGTGCTTTTTCCTTCAATGGGAAAATGGAGCTTCAGGTTGTGCCGGGGCGTCAAACAGCAACTGGCTATGTGGATCTGTTGCAGCGGGCATCCCTCTTGACCGAGGGCCCCCGTCTGTGCGGTAATGACTGGTCTTTCAACAGGACAACGCTGCAATTCACAAAGCCCGTCTGACGAAGGACTTCTTCCAGGAGAATAACGTTGCTCTTTTGGACCATCCTGCGTGTTCCCCTGATCTAAATCCCATTAAGAACGTTTGGGGATGGATGGCAAGGGAAGTTTACAAAAATGGACGTCAATTCCAGACCGTGGATGCCCTTCGTGAAGCCATCTTCACCACATGGAGCAACGTTCCCACCAGCCTCCTGGAAACAGTCGCATCAAGCATGCCGAAACGAGTTTATAAAGTGATCAACAAGAACGGTGGGGCTACTCACTACTGAGTCCGTTTTTGACACTTTTAGTACTGTTGTCCATTTATTTTTGGGCTATGGTCTTAAACTTTTGATCAGCTGATAAACGGCCTGTTTCAGTTTAAATGCAGTTTTCAATAATTTGCCTACTCTCTATTTTTTGTCTCTTGCTCCTGTTACTCCTTTTGGCATTTTGAAGCAGCACTTACAACCCGGTTATGATCCAGTGTGAAATGTGTAAAACAGCCCTTCTTATAGATCTGCAAGAGCCATGTGAACTTGTATAAAAAGTTTTTGAAAATTATGGGAGATGGTATTTTAGGATTCTTTGGTCTTAAAAAAAAAGTATGCAAGTTTTGTAAGGTTATCTCTTGTTCAACTACTGATCTCATTGAATGAGCTCAAATAGTCATCAGTTATATGTATTGATTACAATTGAGATATTTTATAAATCAATATGCATTGTATTTTTATCTGATGTATTTATCTCCCTTTTTATGTTGGTCAGAAATTACCTTTAATGGCTTTGATTTACTGTGAATACTGAATTGTGTTCTGGGATGAAAGTGCATGTTTGTATCTATTTGTACAAATGTTCTTTGCCTCGCTTGCCACGGCTGTAGACAGAGGAAAGCTCCATCCGTTTCCATCTTCTCTTCCTGCCCTTTCATCATGGGGAAAGAGAAGATCCACATAAACATTGTGGTCATTGGCCATGTTGATTCTGGGAAGTCCACCACCACTGGCCATCTCATCTATAAATGTGGAGGAATTGATAAAAGAACCATTGAGAAGTTTGAAAAAGAGGCTGCTGAGGTAGGTGAACAGGGTCACGAGTGTTTCATAGGAGTTCGAATTTGGTGAGTCAAATTTCTAAGAGTATGGTGAGTTGGCCAGAAAGCCAGATTTTAGTTGGTAAAGTGATAAACATTGATCAAGGGAAAACCAGGAGTCCAGTTGCACCTGCCATTTAAATTTAAGTGAACTCATTGGCATAGACCATTTTCTAATGCTTTTTGAGAATTGTGGTCTGTGCAGAATGATGGGTTACTTCAACCCACTTACAGCGTAGGATAATTATGTAAGACTCGTATTGTGCAGAACACTATGCCTTCATCTCCGCTCTCATGCACTGGAGAGCAGAGGGAGACTTGCTGTGTAATTATATTAAGACATTTACTTCTTGGAAGATGCCATTGGAGATGAAAGGAAAGGATAAACAGATTTCTGGAGAAAGCAGAACCATTAGTCAGGCCCTACACTTCTGTCTACTTGACACACACTAAACTGTAAAGTGCAATCCCAATGGGTCTAACACCTTACCTCAGTCTTTGAGGATAACTTGTTCTTCATACATACAAATGTAGGGGGTAAAAACTGTGTGCACAGAGAAGCCTATTGGATCAGTGTTATAGGTTTACTAAAGATAGGTGCTTTAGTAACCTTGACTTAACATCATCACTATAAGCAGGGGTTTTACCTACAGTACAAAAAGGATGGGCAGTTCTGGTCTTGGAGGGCCTCTGTCCTGAAGTTTAGTTATATCCCTAATCACACACCTGAAAATTCTAACCTATTTAGAGTGACCCTCCATGACCAAAGTTGCCAATCCCTGACCTAATAGCTTCCTTTTCAGAGCTGCAATCTTTTGGATTGTTGTGAAAATGTTAAACAGATATTAAAAGTGAGAGTTGTCTGGAGCATATGCCTTGCTCAGGGGCACAAGATATTGACCCATCTGGGACTTGAACTTACAACATTGTAATTGTGAAAATTGTTGAGACTTATTACAATGAATGTCAACTGGGATAAGTGATTAACTGAACTACACAATGTTGAGCCATAGCGAATGGACCCATACGGGATTTAAACCTACAACCTTCTGTTGTGAAAATTAAAAAACTAATTACAAGGACAGTTAGCAAAAGTAGGTAAATTATTGAATGTCACAATACTGAGGCCTAGTGTATGGCCCTGTATGAGATTTAAACCTACAACCTTCTGTTGTGAAAATTAAAAGACTAATTACATGGACAGTCAGCGGGAGTAGGTGAATTACTGAATGCCACAATACTAAGGCCTAGTGTATGGACCCTTATGGGATTTAAACCTACAACCTCCCACTGTCATGTGTGAGCAGGGATGAGGATAGATGTGAATCCTAGACCATTATGGGATTTAAACCAACCTTCTGTCGTAAAAATTGTTACGTGATTTATTTTTGGGATAGATCTCTGGAGCAAGTGCCAATCTCAAGGGCACAATATTGAGACATAAAGTATGAACATTTGCAGGATTTGAACCTAGAATATTTGAAGGGTTTTAACCTAAAACCTATCGATTAACAGCTCAGGGTTCACAAGTTACAAGAGTGAAACCTTTCTCTACTTGGGGATAAAAGAGGGGTTTAGAACAACAATAACCCAGGATTAAGCACAATGTGAAGTTCACAAAGAGCTTTCATAGAGCTACAATGAGCACTTAAGAGGAAAAACAAGTTACCGAATTTCCAGTATCCCAGGAAACAAACCTTTAATAGATATTGATTTAGCTTCATTTTTCATATAATTTTCTGTTTATAAGCATCTGCATACAACCATAAGAGGTGTTTATTTATTATTCTAGCAAGAATTGTTAAGTTGTGAAGGCATTTTTCCCTCTTTACCCTCGCATATTTTTGTTTTGGCAGATGGGAAAAGGTTCCTTTAAGTATGCATGGGTTCTGGACAAGCTGAAGGCAGAGAGGGAGAGAGGAATTACCATAGACATTTCACTCTGGAAGTTTGAGACCACCAAGTACTACATAACTATAATAGATGCTCCAGGACACAGAGACTTCATCAAGAACATGATCACTGGGACGTCTCAGGTAGTGACTCAATTACAAGAATGTACAAGAATAGTGATGCTTGGGTGAGAACATCTCTACCTAATACTCAGTCTTCAATTTTTTTTTCTCCAACATAAGAAATACACTGCTCCAAAAAATTAAAGGAACACTTTTTAATCAGAGAATAGCCTCAAGTCAATTAAACTCCCAGAATATTGATCTGGTCAGTTAAGTAGCAGTTGAGGGGGTTGTTAATCAGTTTCAGCTGCTTTGGTGTTAATGAAACTAACAACAGGTGCACAAGATGGGCAACAATGAGACAACCCCTAAAACAGGAATGGTTTTACAGGTGGAGGCCACTGACTCTCTCTCTTCTCTGGGCTAGATCCCCCCCCCCTAGCATTTGGCTAGGGGCAGTGTCACTATTGGTAACATGAGGTGATACCTGGGCCCTACACAGGTTGCACAGGCAATCCAACTCCTCCAGGAGTGCACATAAATACGTGTCATTGTTAGAAGGTTTGCTGCGTCTCCCAGCACAGTCTCAAGAGCATGTAGGAGATTCCAGGAGACAGACAGTTATTCTAGAAGAGCTGGGCAGGGCCGTAGAAGGTCCTTAACACATCAACAGGACTGGTATCTGCTCCTTTGTGAAAGGAGGAACAGGATGAGTACTGCCAGAGCCCTACAAAATGACATCCCGCATCCATCCAGTCTCTGACCAAACAATCAGAAACAGACTTCATGAAGGTGGCCTGAGGGCCAGACATCCTCTAGTGGGCCCTGTGCTCACTGCCCGGCACTGTGGAGCTTGATTGGCATTTCCCATTTAACACTAGAATTGGCAGGTCCACCACTAGTGCCCTTTGCTTTTCACAGATGAGAGCAGGTTCACCCTGAGCACATGATAGTTGAGAAAGGGTCTGGAGAAGCCGTGGAGTTATGCTGCCTGGAACATTGTTCAGCATGACCAGTTTGGTGCTGGGTCAGTGATGCTCTGGGGAGGCATATCCATGGAGGGACGCACAGACCTCTACAGGCTAGACAATGACACCCTGACTCCCATTAGGTATCGGGATGAAATCCTTGGACCCATCGTCAGAACCGAAGCTGGTGCAGTGGATCCTGGGTTCCTCCTGGTGCAAAATAATGCCCGGCCTCATGTGGCAAAAGTATTTATGTAGTTCCTGGAGGATGAAGGAATTGATAACATTGAATGGCCACCATGCTCGCCTGACCTAAATCCAAAAGAACACCTCTGTGACATTGTGCTCCTGTCCATCCGATGGCGCTAGGTTGCACCTCAGACTGTCCAGGAGCTCAGTGATGCCCTGGTCCAGATCTGGGTGGAAATACCCCAGAACACCATCAGTCGTCTCATTAGGAGCGCGCCCTGACGTTGTCATGCATGCATACAAGCATGTGGGGGCCACACAAACTACTTGGTACCATTTTGAGTTGGCGCAATGACATTGAAAATAAATGGACTAGCCTGCTGCATCGTTTTTTCACTTTGATTTTCAGGGTGTCTTTGAATTCAGTCCTCTGTAGGTTGATCGTTTCAATTTCCATCAAACAATGTGGCACCCTTTTGTTCATAATACATTACCTAGGCCATATTAGTATAGATATCCAGCATGATATTTTTCTCAAATATCAAAGTGTTTTCAGTGTTCCTTTAATTTTTTTGAGCAGTGTAAAATGGCAAGTGGGTATGGATAGGAACTTTCATTTGTAGGTAAGCTATGCCTGTAGATTGTGACCCATGTAAAAGTTTACTATGGCTTTCATCTTTTTAATCTTTTCAGGCAGATTGTGCTGTTCTAATTGTGGCAGCTGGAGTGGGTGAATTTGAGGCGGGCATCTCTAAAAATGGGCAAACGAGGGAACACGCCCTGCTGGCCTACACGCTGGGCGTCAAGCAGCTGATTGTAGCCGTCAACAAGATGGACTCCACTGAGCCGTCCTACAGTGAGAAACGCTATGATGAGATTGTTAAAGAAGTCAGTGCCTACATCAAAAAGATCGGTTATAGCCCAGCCTCCGTACCCTTCGTCCCGATTTCAGGTTGGCATGGCGACAACATGCTGGAATCGTCTTCTAATGTGAGTCCCCTTGGCATGTGTGTTTGTGTTTGTTTTCTAAAGACTTCATACCGTACAGCACTTTTCAATTAAACTGTTGGCAGAATGCTAGTGATTTGATTAATAATATTGCCTCATTTGTGCTGTGCAGATGCCGTGGTTTAAAGGCTGGAAGATGGACAGGAAGGAGCAGCATGCCAGTGGCGTTACTCTACTGGAAGCTCTCGATACCATCATGCCTCCAACACGCCCCACTGACAAGCCCTTACGTCTACCCCTACAAGACGTCTACAAGATCGGAGGTGGGATTAACCCACTCAAATCACAACCACATTTTATGGGGTGATGTAATTTTTAAGTTCAGTTTGTGGTTATATTTTGAGTTTGAAAAGCTTTTATGGCTCGCTACGCCACTGTGTCTTCAGAACACACTTATTCAGAGATGTCGTTTCTCCTCAGGTATAGGGACCGTCCCAGTGGGAAGGGTGGAGACGGGTATCCTGCGGCCAAGTATGGTGGTGACCTTTGCCCCGGTAAACATCACTACAGAAGTGAAGTCGGTGGAAATGCATCATGAGTCTCTAAACGAAGCTCTGCCAGGAGACAATGTGGGCTTTAACGTAAAGAATGTGTCTGTAAAAGACATACGAAGAGGTAACGTGTGTGGGGATAGTAAGTCAGACCCGCCGCAGGAAACATCAGGGTTTACAGCACAGGTGGGACAACACACTTGTTTGTCAACTTGTTTATCTCGATATCTTTCTTGATATCTGAATTTTTGTTCTCTCTCTCTCTCTCTCTCTCTCTCTCTCTCTCTCTCTCTCTCTCTCTCTCTCTCTCTCTCTCTCTCTCTCTCTCTCTCTCTCTCTATATATATATATATATATATATATATATATATATATATATATATATATATATATATATATATATATATATATATATATATCAGGTCATCATTCTAAACCACCCAGGTCAGATCAGTGCGGGTTACTCTCCTGTCATAGACTGTCACACCGCTCACATTGCCTGTAAATTTGCTGAGCTTAAGGAGAAGATTGATCGCCGTTCAGGCAAGAAGCTGGAAGACAACCCTAAAAGCCTGAAGTCTGGAGATGCCGCCATTGTGGACATGATCCCAGGAAAACCAATGTGTGTGGAGAGCTTCTCTCAGTATCCTCCACTGGGTATGTGTCCAATTCCCAACCTTACATTAAATAGTTATGAATCACAGTGTGATTTTCATTTCTTTGATGTTTTGCTTTGCTTTTTTAAATTTGCTTTGCTTTCGTTTTGTTTTGTTTAGCTGCCTTTTCTTTGATCTTTTGCTTTTCTTTTTGTTTGCTGTCTTGTTTAGCTGTCTTTAGTAGTTTTGCTTTTATTTGATGTTTTGCTTGGCTTTTGTTTTGCTTTTTATTTTATTTTTATTTTTTAGCTGTCTTTAAGTTTGTTTACTGTGCTTTTCTTTGATACTTTGCTTTTGGTTTTCTTTATTTTATGTTTTGTTTAGCTTTATTTTGCTTTGCTTTATTTTTGTTTAGTTGTTTTTAGTTTAGTTTTGCTTTTATTTTGTTTGGATGTACTTTTTCTTTTTCAGCATTTCTAAAATATGAATATATATTTATGTGTCTGCTTTATATTAATCATGGTAAGATAGATGGGGTGGAAAATATTCATGAAAATTGGCCTAACGGGCATGTAATGGCTGGGAGAAATAATTTTAACATCCAAAGAAAACAATTAAAGCGGCTGTAGCATTTTGCATGTGAAGCCTAAACATAATCATGAAAAGATATAAAAAAAGAAACATTGTTCAAGCATCTGCTAATTAGTTCCTTGATATTTTTATTTTCATGCCATATATATATATATATATATATATATATATATATATATATATATATATATATATCTGAGGCTTTAGAAAAAGACATGATTCATGATTTTACAAGAACTAAGCGACCCGTAGATAGGTTTGTCATACTTATTTCGAATTGGTGTCTCAGGCTTACATTACCATTAGTCACTCAATAGTCTCAATACCATTGGTCACTCAACATGGTCAATAAATAAGATAAAGTCCATCGTTGTAAGGTTAAAGGCCTGACTCTTCAGTGATGCGAGCCTCCACATCTTTCTTTTGAAAACATGAGTTCAGGATGTGCATTTTTGTCTCTAGATTACATTTCCTCTGATACTGAAGTTCCACTGAAACTGGTTATTAGGCCTGTTTCATTATACCGTGTTGCATCACTTTTGACCTGCTGTGACATCATTTTTATTGCATCTTGTTCTTATCATTTTTTCCCTTAAAATCTCCATTAAAATTAGTTTTCACCAAGTAAATCTGGTTTTCTCTAAGGCACAGTCCTGATAGATGATTATGTATGGATGGAAGTCTTTAGTCAGCTCTCTCACGAACACCAATCAGAAAAGACACTAGGTCTTTCATCAAGCAATTTTCATAAAAAACGTATGTTTTTGTGTTGTCCTAGGGCGTTTTGCCGTCAGAGATATGAGGCAGACTGTTGCAGTTGGTGTCATAAAAAGCGTGGACAAGAAGATCGGCGGCAGTGGGAAAGTGACGAAATCGGCCCAGAAAGCTCAAAAAACTACTAAATGAATCTGAATCTCCATATTACATTTTCACCTCAGGCCTCACCCCAGCTTAAATGCCCTCCTCATCGGGGCATGCTCAGTCTTTTCCCTCTGTGTGCTTGAAATATATGCTTGAATTAACTGGAGTTTGATCGACTGAAGGAAATAATGAAAGACTGATATTATCACATTTTGACTATCACATGATTGCACTGTATATTCACTTTTAATAGCAGACCCGTACACCCGTTGCATGGATGTCTGTCTGGATATGTGCACGGCATCTATTAAATTAATGTAGCTGGTATTGCTGAGGTGTGTGGGTGTGTGTGTGTGGTGTAAAGAAATCTTGGAATCTACACTTTAAACCGGTATAACAATGATTAAGATGTCTAAAGGAAATAATCAACTGCTGAAGATTTGTACAGTTTATAACTGAGCATTGATGAGAAGCTATTGAGCCAAAGCACCATTTGTCTCCTGTTAGACCCTTGCAGCTGAAACCTGTGACGAATAAATAAAATGTTGCCCAAGTACATGAGTTTATAAATTAAATGTGTTTATGTTGTGTCCAACGAGAAACAATTTAATCAGATGGTGGTTTCTCGTTAGTTTCAAATTCTTGTTAGTTCAGCTTGGTTATATAGACAGACCTGTCTGGTTGCTGTCTGAAATGAAGAGCCTTGAGCTAAGATTTGACTCTGAGATTTACTGTGTCCTCTGGGCGTAACTACAGGAACAGGGTTGTCAGATGCAAACAGAATTCTGGGATGAATTGAGATTGAACACTGTCAGAAAAAAGGTACATTTCTGTCACTGGGGCGGTACCCTAAGGTACAAAACCGAAAAGGTACTAATATGTACCTTTAAGGTACTAATTTGCACTTATAAAGTACTGATATGTACCTTTTAAGGTACTAACATGTATCTTTTAGGGGTGAGTAAGGTACAAAGATGTACCTTTTCACTTTTGTACCTTAGGGTACCGCCCCAGTGACAGAAATGTACCTTTTTTTCTGAGAGTGAATATTTGGCTTTTTACCAGTTTCACAGACAAGGCTTAAACAAAATAAAAGTAAAAACAAATAAAAAACTACTAGCACTGACATTAAAATATATCAGCGCCATTGTTTTGTCTTAACATGCACACCAGTAATGTTTTTTTTTTGTTTTTTTTTCTCGAGGCACATTTATAAAAGCTGCTTAAATGCCCAAACTGAACTAAAGTCTAATCCTGGTTTAATATAAGCCCTGTCTGTGAAACCAGGCCATGGTGTTTTAATGAAATTAAGGTTCTTGTAATGGAAGAAGAATGTAAAAACAAAAAGTTGTTTGTTTTTTTCTTCTAAGAAGATTTTTACAGTTATTAAAAAAGGCTAAAGGTGATAGAATATTTGCACCGTTGCACCTTTGTTGTTTGCATTTACACTCTTAAAAAGTTTTGTAGTTGGTGCTATTTATTTATATTTTTGAAAAAAAGCATCTTATGCTCACCAAGAGTATATTTATTTGATATAAAAATAAATAAAATATAATTTAAAGTAACTTTTCTATGTTTAAATATTTCAAAATGTTATGTAAACTATATTGCCAAAAGTATTGGGACACCTGTTGGGTTTGTGGGTTTCGAGGAGTCAGGAGGTTCAATCAACGAAGAGAATTTTACTGAAGAGTAGAGTCGGCTACAGTCTCATCAGACTCTACCTTACACAGAAAATCTTACACCAATTATACCTGTTTCAAGGGCACAGAATTATCTCTCCCGGGGAGAGGAGCTTCTGATTGGTTCACACAACATGCAATGTAAGCAATTTTCCACACAAGGACAGATAGCAGGACATATCTCCAAACTAGGTAGACAGGTCGTCTACCAGAAACTAGTTTTACATCACTTGTGACATATGCCACCAAACAGCGTCTCCAAGTCTGGCTTCGTCTGCAGAAATGTCCATCTTCAGCATATGGCATGCAAAGGACATACACACTCTTAAAACTCATACTAAAACTCCAGAGAATACTGGATTCACTCAAGGTTGAGAACATCTTAACTAACTATAAACAAAACATATTTCCACAACATGCTGATACTACATCTAATACAAAAATGTAGTCACTCTATTCCCAAATAAAACATGTTTAAAAGAGGTACTTTGGATAAAACCCTAATAGCCATGTAGAGAAGCCCTTACGTGACTCTATTTCCCTTGCGGTTAGGGTGTTTACCACTCAAAGACAGGCCTGTCAGTGCCCTGACACAGACATCCAAATGGCACCTACAATGTGGAATTGAAAAATACACAGCAAGCATGTACACCAAATATCTCTCAAATCATTTGGTTAAAAATAAAGAAATGATAGTTTATCTGATTTATTAAAGGTAGAAATGCTTATGACTTTGATTAGTTTTGATTCTCATTTTCATATTGATCATAAAATGGTTCTTGAAAGATATCGATTTTAAGAAGAGAGAAGTGATGTCCAACTTGACCCTTCACACCCCCCAAATCATTAAATTCAGGTGTTCCATAGGCACAGGCAAAATTAAACAACAGACTGCTTCAACAAACATTTGTGAAAGAATGGGTCGCTCTCTGGAGCTAAGTGAATTCAAGCATGGTACCGTGATAGGTTGCCCCCTGTGCAATAAGTCCATTCATTAAATTTCCTCACTACTAAACATTGCAGAGTCAACTGATATTGGTATTATAACAAATTGGATACAATTGGAAACAAAAGCAACAGGCCCTGTAAAATCACAGTGCGGGGTCAGCGCATGCTGAGGCGCACTGTGTGTTTAGAAGTCGCTAACTTTCTGTTGAGTCAATAGCTACAGACCTCCAAACTTTGTGTGGCCGCTCAAGAACAGTCTGTAGAGAGCTTCATGGAATGGATTTCCATGACTGAGCAGCTGCATCCGAACCTTACATCACTGAGTGCAATGCAAAGTGTGAGATGCAGTGGTGTAAAGCACACCGCCACTGGACTGGAGCAGAGACGTGTTCTCTGGAGTGGTCAATCACTTCATTAAAGTAGAAGAATGGATATAGTCAGAATCCTGCAAAAATTAGATGAAAAATAGTCAAGTAAATTTACTTTTTCACATGGTCATCATTTGGAGTCTTGCTCTTGGTCTTAAGACCCTTTAAGACCTCCAAAGTAAAACTTTGTTCTGGGCCTGGGATTAATTTGTGTCTTTGATCTTTAAAACCAACGTGAAAAAAATCTGTCTTTATATTTTATGAAGATTTGCATTAAAATTGACCAAAAAAAATGGATCTCGGACATTGGACCGGATCTTTGGACCTGTCTCACTCTTGAGCTTGGTCTATCTAGGGGTGCGTTTCAATCTGCTCCCTAGTTCAGTTATCAGGGCACCGATCAGGGAGTCAGCCCATTGACTTGTGTCCTAATCAGTGCCCTGACTAGTGAACTAGGGAGCTGATTGAGACGCAGGGTAGGTTTCAAGGTTCTGGTATTGGTCTGTGCATATCTCAGTATAGCCACAAGAGGTCACTAGTGTACTTGCCTGAAAGTGAGATATATGTGGCTCTATCTTTCTCTCTCTCTCTCTCTCTCTCTCTCTCTCTCTCTCTCTCTCTCTCTCTCTCTCTCTCTCTCTCTCTCTCTCTCTCTCTCTCTCTCTCTCTCTCTCTCTCTCTCTTTTACCAAATAATGGTAGTGTTTTGACTTGTAGCCTGAATCAAAAGTCCAACGCGCTGCAATTCCATGAAGGGAAACTGATTATACTGATTGAGTTTTCAGAGCAGTTTACTGAAACATGCGGTTATTCATTCACAGAGTTCACATCATTAATGTTTTTCTTCATTCACTTTTATTGAGCAATTCTAAGAACTTTTAAACACTTATAAAAACCAAAAATGCTATTTTAAGTGGCGGCATGTTTGGAGAAGTGCATTGTGGTGGGGGTCTGCACACAGTGCACCATAATGGATTTTGTGACAGGGTTTTGCACCTTAAAGCGCTCTATCCTTTTTTTTCTTGTCACTATCGGTTCTTCAGAATTCAACTCACTGCTTTTTAAATGGAGTTTTAAATGAATCTGAGGCTGAATCACAGCAGTTAATGGCAGTTGGCTCTTTCCCTGCTGTGGTATGAATGGCGATGGAGGCCAGAAGCAGCCTTTTGAAATGATAAGTGAAATAATTACGGTGAGTGAGTAGAAATGCCCGCAGAAGGGCCGTGGTGTTGGGGTGTTGTGTTTGGTGTGATGAATTAAATCGTCAGGCCTTTTGTCCAGCCTTTCAACTGAGGGACATGAATCATACCCCTGTTGAGTCCGCGAAAACAGTCTCTGGGAACGACTGGAATACTAATGCTGCCTTAACGTGCTATTGGAAATACCGTAGATCCTACTTTTCTTGTTGAAAAACTGGACATGAACGCCTTCTCAAGTCAAAACTTATAAGCGATAAGCTTGTAATCATGTCTTCTGAAGTGGGAAATAGGACGTCTGAGCTGCCTACCTAGACAGCGTTTTAAGGGCTCATAAGCATGGGAGGATCTTCTAAACTTTTAAGATATTGCTTATTGACTAACGCAGAATTTCCTGTCCTTCACAGAAAGAAGATTTAAGAATATACTTAAACAAGCTTAATGAAAAATGGTTGAAAGTTTAGAGAATTTTGATAAATACATTTCAATCATTACCTAATGATTAATTTTGTATTTTACCCAGTATTTCATTTGCTATATAGTTTTACAGTTTTTTGGATAGGCTGCTATTTCTGTTACCATTGTGTTGTTAGCTTAGCAACATGCTAATTCAATTACTGCCAGCCTCTAATGTTATCAGCTGTTAGAAAAGCCTTCGTATGTTTTGCAAGAGGGACATAATTCCTTTACACAAAGAAAATATGTTTCCTTATATATGAACAATCAATATATTAAATGATTTAATGTGTTTAAAAATATGCAGAATAAAGTAGGTTTTTGTCTTAATACATTACAATATAATTTAATAATACATAAGGAACTGCTGCTCTTCATATTTTGAAAACATATATTGTAATGTAGGGGTGAGCGGGACACAACCTAACACGGGTTAGGTGTAACACTCATGGTTTAAAACTTTCCACACATGCCAGCCTTTGTGTATTTACTAGTTGCCATATCAACATTATCTAGAGAAAAAACTGTGCCAAAATTAAAATAAAATAAAAATCTTTGTAAGATATCACTGAACATTTATAACCATAGTAAAAAAATTTTTTTACTGGACTTAGTTTTTGTTTTTTTTTGTGTTTATTTAAAATGAGACATTTCGGATATTATTTTTAACAGTTGAGATTGTTCTTTAGTGTTGATCTAACCAGCAGAAGACACGAGCTGTGGTTTAAATCCACAGGTGGGGTGCGTTGTAACACTGCGTTATTATTTTGTAGTAGGCATGTAAATATCCCATGCATACAGTAAGTACAGTAATCATACATAACAACTACAATCCCTATATAGCAAGTGTAATAGGTAAAATATACTTCACATCAATAGAGAATAGAGAATATACTTAAAATTGTGAGGCAACCCATGAACTGAAAAACGTGCCTTATGATACCAGAGTACACAATAAGAAGTAAGACTAATCTATCATGCTCCATCTCAGGTGTGTGTTTACACATTTAAAGTAAGGGAATTTGATAACAGGCCATGTGACCTTCTCAGTATTCAGTGGTCTTCTACTTTGCACTGACATTTACAGGAAGTAATTGGCTGTGGAGTGCACAGAGACCTTGTTGACCTAAGGAATCCTTCACTTTTGTGGACATAGGCCTACTCAACCCTTGGGGAGGCCAGCGAAAACAGTAACCTATAACAAGGGGCTTCTGCTCAGTAAATATGTGAACAGTACCAGAGAAACCCCACACTTTACAACTCACCACAGGTCTGTAACTTGCCCTTTTTAGCAACATTTTGTTCAATTAATTTCATCAAGGCGCATCTTCCCATAAACTAGCTTTATTTATTTATGAGGACTCCATTAATAGATTCATCACACATAGAAAATTGCATCGAAGATGGGAATACTTGCATTATTGCTAATGGATTTGCACTGTCACAGCTCAGTCTGAAACCAACAGTAGCTTGCAGATGGAATCTACAGACTTTTTTGTTGTTGTTCTAGCAAAACAATAGATGGAGCTTGACTGTACTTATCTATTATTGGGAGCTAAAAGATATCACTTTGGTAAAGTCTGCATGAAACGGAAGTTCCGATAATCTTTTCTTCCCTAATGTGATATAAATCTGAGTGAAACGGCTTCTCGAACAACATCATCAGAGATGTTGCTGCAAGAGGGAGGAGAAGCTATTTTGATTCAAAGGACGCACAAGTTAAAAAAAATGTCAATCACAAAAATCCCAAATGAATCTTTTATATAATAAATCCTGCAATATTCCATTAAAAAAACAAAACAAGAATTGTCCATTTTGATTTCATGGTGACTTTAAAGATGGGATGGCAGAGCTGATGGCATTACAAATTCCTGTGCCAGCAGATCATATATGTGCCAATTTTGTAGACAATGTCGGTCTGAATAGCTAGGCTTGTATTTTCTGCATACTGTTCATAGATGGGCCACTATTCCATCCAGCAGACTCTTAACAAATGATCCAAATACACCAGACTGATAAATTATTGAGCGTGAGCTTTGAATAATTCAGCGCACATGTTAAAGTCTGGTTACTGGGATGGTTTTGGCGAGTGGATGTAAAAGAGATAAATGTTGAGAAAGAGTCACAGAGCATTTTAGCACAAGACTTTTTGTCCTTCCACCCGGCAACAGATCTCATTTTTATATGCGAAAATAAGAGTAAATGTCTGAAGTAGCAACGTCAAATCCTTTTCAGGTTGCCACAGCCTCTTTGACTGATTATAATCAGCTTTTCTCCTTTGATGTTATTCGTTCTTTCTCAAACTTTTGTAGAGGATGTGCTGTCTGAATGCTGTCTTAATTCACTGAGCCTCCAGGGGGGTTGAAGAAGTCGTCCTGAAGTTAGCCTAGTTTTCAGCCCAGTTAGAATAACACAGTGGTCATCACTCAGTCTGCTAATAATAGCAACGGATGACAGAGGCTCAATGGAGCTGGAGTTACAGGTCAGTGTTGAGTCCATACAGATTCACTGTCCATGAAAAAATTGTTACACTTTAAAAAAAATATTCCTTCCATAGAGTTTGAAAGGTCTGAAACAGACAATAGCATTAATTTATTGGTTTGTCAAAAAAAAAAAAAAAAAAATCACCCCAAAAAAGAAAATTCTGTCATCATATGCACTAATCAGGCATCACATTCCCACTGACGGGTGAAGCGAATAACTGATTATCTCTTCATCACGGCAACTGTTAGTGGGTGGGATATATTAGGCAGCAAGTGAACATTTTGTTCTCAAAGTTGATGTGTTGACTTTAAAACAGAGTAGACTTTAAGTTATAAATTACTAGATTTTCACATCAAAGCATGTTTATTTTAATGCGAACAATGCTCTGAAACTTTAATTCAGTGCGTGCAGGACAGCAAAAAATTGACTGCTGTATGCGCACCGCTCCTGGAAAAGCTCTCCGGACCGCATCCGTGTGCAGTGTGAAAGCTTTAATTGGTTAACATGGGTATGGAAAAAAATATGCAATGCATGCGCACTGCAGTCGCGCGCTAGACGATATTGGCCCATGCTGACTTCTGTCCACCACCGAATGCACCAACAGTGGGCATCAGAACTGGACCACAAAGCAATGGAAAAAAGGTGGCCTGGTCTGATCAATCACGTTTTCTTTTCATCACGTGGACGGCTGAGTGCATGTGCATCACTTACCTGGGGAACACATGGCCCCAGGATGCACTATGTTAAGAAGGCAAGTCGGCGGAAGCAGTGTGATGCTTTGGGCAATGTTCTGCTGGGAAACCTTGGGTCCATGTGGATGTTACTTGGACATATTCCACCTACCTAAGCATTGTTGCAGATCATGTGCACCCATTAATGGAAATGGTATTTCCTGGTGGCTGTGGCCTTTTTCAGCAGGATAATGCACCACAAAGCAAAAATGGTTCAGTAATGGTTTGAGGAGCACAACAACAAGTGTTAACTTGGCATTTGTGGGATGTGCTAAACTAACAATTCCGATCCATGGAGGCCCCACCTCACAACTCACAGGAATTAAAGGAACTGCTGCTAACATCTTGGTGCCAGATACCACAACACATCTTCAGGGGTCTAGTGGAGTCCATGCTTCAACGGGTCAGGGCTTTTATGGCAGTAAAAGGGGGACCAGCACAATATTATGACATAATGTTATGGCTGAGCCGTGTATACTGTATAGCCTATACACTGTAAAAAAATATTTAGAAAAAAAGTTACCTGGTTGCCTTAAAATTTTGAGTTAAAACAATGAACATTTTTTGAGATTTGACAACCGTTATTAAAATATTATTAAAAGATTTTGTAAGCATATTGGGTAATTGTGTGTTTTATTTCTGATGATGCAGTGAAACATGCCAAATAGTGCTATTTTCATGATTTTTTCAAAAATGTTATGTGGTTCAGATACAAAAATATTTTGAGTTTCTATTTATTAAACAAATTTCCTTCATTGTATCAACTCACATTTTTATTTTAAGGCAACCAGGTTACTTACTTTTTTAAGTTAAACCAACAAAAACCAACCAAAATTTTTTACAGTGTAAAAAAAAATACTATGGTAGTCAATGAGGCCAATCAACTGTATGGTCACCCATATAGTTCAAGATATCTTCCTTTGTGTTCAACAGAAGAAAGAAACTCATACAGATTTGGAACAACTTGAGGGTGTGTAAATAATGACAGAATTTTCATTTTTGGGTGCTGTCACATTTACCGTTGTTTGGTGAATTTTTGCAGGCCTTTTTAATAGGAATCCATACGGTTGGGAATTTCAAGCCAGGGTGAAGCCTAAACAGCCTACGCAACAGGTTTGTCGTGTGAAAATTAGTCACGTTAACCAACAGAAAGCTGCTTGGTTCGGAAGTGTAAGCTGCTTCATCCATTGCTACACAAATGACGATAAACAGTGTGTGTCTTTTGTCTGCAAAATTCATTTTGTTGACATGGCCGCACTTTTTGTATTCCAAAACGAATACAAAATACACTTTTTCTTGTCACACATCATCTTATCAGCATGCCTTGAACATATTATTTGTCACGAAAGTCCTTTTAGATTTGATGAGATATTTTTGTTTCATTTCTTTTGCTGTAATCTTGGTTGTACCCCAACTGATTAAATGGGCAATTTGGGACGATTAATTCAGCATGACGTCTCTCTCTTTATCGTCGATGCTGTATTGTCTCTGATGGAAATGCAGCAATTATAATTACTTTCATCAGTGATAAATAATAAATGAAGTTACCAGAATGTATTTTCAAACGTGAATCCACAGTCAGTATATTTGATTTTTGAGCTTCATTAAATGGATAATAAAGAGTCTAATTTATTAAATATAGTTATAATGTGTTAAAGACAAGCTGTTTTAAAGCACTGTCACATTAAGCACATTTTTGTTCACAGAACATATTGACATATATATTTTATATTGGAGACTATCAAGTTTTGAAAAAAAGATAAAAAAGAAACCTTTTTTCCTTTATTTGAGAGTAGATGATCATGGGCTTAAACTTGCATTCCCATAAGGCATCGCTCTAACTTTCTTAAACAAAACAGTTATTTATACAAAAAAAAAAAGAGCTTGGATTTGAGTTTTAAACAGTTCTTTTGTTGTTTTAAAGTTCTGTTTCTTGTCAGATTTTGTTGTTCTTCTGCCAGTCTGGATGTGAGTTAAATGGAAGAGCTTTTAGCCTGAGAGGAGAAATTTGACTGCAAGACAGCAGATCAATATAAAGCAATTATGACAAATGTCAGAGGTCTTTGTGAGGCATCTGTACTCACAATGACTGATCATAGTGCTGTCATCACCTCACAGTGTTAGCCCTGTGTTTTTCTTTAGACTTCTTTCTTTTCATTAAAAAGAATCCACTGGTAAAAATGTACACAACACGAATGCCACAGTAGTTAGGTGGGAGCTGTAAATCATAGAACAATTTCATACCCATATTTAATATCTAATTGAGAATAAAATAAGCAAAATATTATTGTAGGATTGTGATAGTGATGTTATACAACAGTTCAATAAGCAAGTTTATACTGAGTTCATTAGACCCAATATCGTCAATTACTTTTTGTATTTTGCTCTGCCAGTATTTCCAAACAAAGTCAAATCATAATCTAAACTAATCCGTGTATATAATCAAATTGTTTGAGTGAATAACTCAACTAGTCCTGTCCCAAATGGCACACTTCATGGGAACTTACAATGGCCACTGCGCGCACATGAAGGCATCAGATGGGTGTTCGCGAGCACCCCCTTTGAGGTCGATATGCACCCTCGATGCGCACTTCTGCGGGTTACACAGCAGACTTCTTCCCGGAAATTAAATCGGCATTACGTTGTGAAAGTGCAGACTCAGAGGAAGACTGTGAGGGTTTAGAGTGCCATTTGGGACAGGGCCAATGTCTCATTCATAAAGACGCCACCTACTGGTGTTAAACCCAAGTGTGTGAAAAGTGATGCCAAAAAGTTTAGCTGGTCTCAATATAGCTCCAATACCCACCATCTCCATTGAATTTAAGGCGACGTGAGACAAACTAAACAATCAAATTACACATCAAATACAAACCTGATTCCAAAAAAGTTGGGACACAATTCAAATTGTGAATAAAAACAGATTGCAATGATGTGGAATATTTTATTCAGAAAAAACAGATGACATATAAAATGTTTAAACTGACAACATGTATAATTTTAAGGGAAAATAAGTTGATTTTAAATTTCATGGAATCAACACATCTCAAAAAAGTTGGGACAAGGCCACGTTTAGCGCTGTGTGGCCTCCCCTCTTCTTTTTATAACAGTCTGTGAACGTCTGGGGACTGAGGAGACACGTTGCTCAAGTTTAGGAATAGGAATGTTGTCCCATTCTTGTCTAATACAGGCTTCTAGTTGCTCTCATTCAGAATTCGGGTTGCCAATGTCACGTGATTTCAGCAGTTTGACACGCAATCTGAATCATGAATCAATACACTGATTCAAAACATTTCGAATCTTTGTTTGCGGATTGAAAACAAACATGGAAAAGAAGACAATGCTGAATAAAGTCGTCGTTTTTGTTACTTTTGGACCAAAATGTATTTTCGATGCTTCAAGAGATTCTAATGAACTAACTGATGTCACATATGGACTACTTTGATGATGTTTTTATTCCCTTTCTGGAAAGGGACAGTATACCGTACATACATTCAGTGGAGGAACAGAAAGCTCTCTGTCTTAATATAAAATATCTTAAACTGTGTTCTGAAGATGAACTGAGGTCTTACGAGTGTGGAACGACATTAGGGCGAGTCAATAATAACATACATTTCATTTTTGGGTGAACTCACCCTTTAAAATCCTCCACATTCAAGTTAATTTAATTTCCTGCTGTATGAGAGAGAAATGTAGCCGCACGTTTATCTGCCATTTGTGGGTGTTTCATGCAGAGACTCTCCTCATGTGTTTAAATATAATGATGCATTTAAATAGAATGGCTAAACGTATCATTACCAAAGTTCACAATGTTGCTGATGAAACATAATGTGGATAACATTAAATAAATATATTTTCGTCAAGTTAGATACTGATAATTATTCACTCAAACCCCTTTATCTAAACCTCTCTACTTAATGCACACATCTGCCATGTTTGTAGCTCTAATCGAATCCTCGCCCAACTCGCAATGGGTTGTGGGCATTATTAGCCGTTAGAGTGTGCATCGATCTGCACTTCGAATATAGTAGATATTCATTGCATTATGCTACAATTTGGGACGTACTAATACTATTTTGAATTCTATTTAGTACAGATAGTATGAGAATTGGGACACATCATATGTGTTAAACCTGCAAAAAGAGTCACTGAAAAATCCCCACCACTATAAGGAAAAATATATTAGCTTCATCCACATCAATGCACAATATCAAGTGCTTGATGTAGTTCTGTCATCTGTTGCTTTAAATGCTCAAGCTCTTTAAAGCATGATGGATTCTGATAGGCTGTCCACGTTTTTTTATCGTTCATCAGCTGGAAAATCGTTTTGAAAGTGATCATGGGGTATGGACTTCTCTGCTGACAACCGAAACTTAATTTAGTAACTTAGTTTAACTTTGCTTGATCTTAAGCTTGAATGTACCTGCATTTCAGTGAATTTCCAGCACCCATTTTAGATACATTTATCATTTCGAGTCCTGTCAGAGGGTGTCTTGCTTCTTAACGCTCTTCTGAGCAGCCGTTCAGAGAGACATTTCCTCCCATGTGAGACCCTTCTGATTCATCTCATTGCGTTACTGATGTGGAAAAGTAAAGGTGAAGCACCAACTGGAGCAGTGAGACAAAGCCGTTTTCAGACATGAAACCCTGGAGGAATTCTCAGGTACATTTCCATCCATCTCAGAAAGTTGGTGGCAATTATGACCCCTGAAGAGGCCCTTACCCGTCTGCTTATTTCTTCCACTTAGAGCTGTTCCTTTCCATAGTTATCCCATCTAATGCTACAGCAGCCACATAAGTGTCAGTCTGGCTCTCTCTTTTGTCAGTGCAAACAATGGCTAAAGTTCCCACTGCAATTTTGATTTAATAACAGCCACAGATGGAAACTCTCAAAAGTCAAACAATTACTAGGCAATTGACTTGAGACTTGACTTGAACTCCAAATTAGAGACTTGTAAACAACATATCTGCATAATGCCTGCCTATTTTAAGATTTAAATCATATTGTCTAACTGTTCATGTTCACACCTATGGGTGATATCTAGCTGTAATATGTTTTAATAATCTTTCCAATTATATGATACAATGCTTTATAGGTGTGGGTTGGATACTTGCTGGAAAAGTTGCTATGATTTGCTGGTTTTGATTCTCTCAGAATCATGGGTAATGGTAGCCTGATGTCCTCATCCTCAATCCTAGTCAGAATATGAATTTGATATTGTTCCATTGGGCTGTGATTATGGGGCAAGAATACACCTGCACTCAACTGGATGGACCTACATCCAATCAGAGCAACGGAGTATGTGACGCATGTTGAGCTACGCATAGTAGTGGGAAGTTCGGATCATTTTACGGACTCTGATCTTTAAATCTCGTTTGGCAAAATGAACAAATCTTTTTTCAAGTCATTTTGTTAATGTCAGCAGAATATATTTAAAGCTACACTGTGTGATATTTTCCCCCATCTAGTGGTGAAAAGGTATATGAGCATCCAGTGAATATTAAGCTGTGTCTCATTTCGTTAAATTTCCAAGACTGCGTCCTCCGGAGGACACGTCCTGTGTAGGATGCAGTATACGGAGTGTCCTCAATCAGACTTAAACGAGACGTCCTTCGTAGGACACACAGGCAGGAAGTATCACGTTGCTATGCCAACAAGCTCAGCCACGTTGCGCTCTCACGCCAGTTAACTTATATGAATGAAAATTATTTATAACTTGAAAATGACTATGAAATGTTTCTTGTCTTGACAGCAATGTACTGTTCTAAACGTTTAAAATGCACTAAACAGTTGTAATCCTGTTTACCACAACTATCTGTTTGAGGTAATAGAGCTTAAAAAAAAACAACAAAAAAAGCTTAAACTAATTTAAACACCACACATACGCTCGCATGTATATCTGGCGGTGGTGCCGTTTTTTCATATAATATTAAAAAAATATATTGTTAACGGAGACGCAAAGAATTGTGGGTTATCTCTAGCCGTGAAGGATACACCTCATGCACACTCCGAAATCCCGTGAAATAAGGACTCATTTGAAGGTCGCATCTGGAGTGTCCTGCTCACTTTTTAGAAATGAGACGGCCTTATGACGTATGCACCCTTCGAATGCGACCTCCGGAGGACGCAGCCTTCTGAAATGAGACACAGCTTTAGTTTCTGTTCCTCTCAATTCTGATTTTGTTTTAATTCCTACGGTGGCCGATTTAGTCCAAGATTAACATGGCAATCCCCCTCTTCACATTCGACATGGTGCCATCGAGTGTTAAAAAGCGAAAAGCGAAGCTTGAATTTATGGGTATGTCCCTCTTTGGCTAATGTACTTTCAAGATGGAGGGGTCACATGGCGACCAGCATTCGAACCCCTCACCCGTATGTATTTTCAATAGCATATTATAAAATTACGAGAATACTTTATTACTTGAAAGAAGTAAATATACATTAATGAGCACATATATTTTTAAAAGAACTAAGTGTTTTTAGCTAAGAATAAACAAAAAAAGTTACACAGTGTAGCTTTAAAGGAATTTATGTAAGACTGTGGCTAAAACTGGTACTGCAATCACTTTCTAATGAGTGTAGAGCAGTGTATCCCCCTCCCCCTGACTCGAGGTTGCCAGATTGGCTGCAGGATCCAGCGGAAACGTTTGGAGCTGGTAGCTAGAGCACAGCTGGCAAACACTACTGACTTCTTGATTGGTCGATAGGTGGAGGGCGGAGCTTCAGGCCAAAACACAACATGACAACATCAACACCAGTTGAGGACTGCAACAACAACTTTTAAATGACAATAACCTGGCCGGACTGCTGTTGTCAGTGATAGAAGTATTTGAAATGAACATGATTTCAAAATGTCTAGTGACATATCATGGACATTTTAGAGTAATTGAAATACATTTCTTACATACAGTTCCTTTAAAATGTCATGTTCAATTCCCCAACACATCTAGTAGCCTACTTATGCAAACGTTGATCACATTTGGAATAATAAAAAAAAAATGTATAAGCTAATACAGCCAAGGCCAAACTTTATGAAATGTTTTATTATTGGCTCAGCTGGATCTTCAGGCTATGCAATCTGTTAGTTAAACTCACCTCTGAGTCATCCAACACGGTCATCATTTTTGAGAGAAATAGTAAAGGTGAATGCATACGAACGAGTTCTCCCTCCGTTTAGGATTTGAAGGAATTGAACCCAAGCAATCTTTGGTGATGTGGATGATTACGTTACTGTTGGTCATCTGTCCATCATCATATAAAGCCCGCCTTCATCGTATAAAGCCGACCTGACAATTTGATTGGTCTGAACAGCTCCTGTTCAGTCACAAGGTGTTTCTCAATGTCAAGGAAGGATCTTCGGAAGCCAGAATTCCAAGGATGCTACGTCATCGGCATCCGACGAAGGACTGTTCCAATGTCGAGGATCCTCGGAATTTCAACCAAGGACTGAGTCCTTCGTTCGAAAAATATGTCATATACAGAAAAGGATGCATATGAGTAGCCTTCGCGCTCTTCGCGTTCTCAAATCACCCACAATCCTGTGAGCGCAGCTTTGCTATCTTCAGACGTTCGCAGAGTCGGAGCGTGAACGGGGCAAATATGCTTGTATCGGGGGTTCGTAGATGGGAAGGAAGGAGGCGGGAACCGGCGAACGTTTAACAACTTTATAATCAATAATAAACAAAACGAAAGTAACGCGGGTAGCCCCTCATGGACGACTGCCCGCACACACATAATAAAACATAAACAAACCATAACATAAAGTCCAGGCCTGGTCCTCTCTCGTCTTCCATGCTCCTCCATTTATACTCCCGTCACTCTGCCGTGAGCCGAGACCGGTGTGGCGATCAGCTGCCGCTCATTATCACTCCACTGGCCCGCTCTCACTGTCCCTCACCTCGCTGATTGCCACAATGCTTTTATTTACGTTACCAAACATTTGTTATAACCGTAGTAAATATAAGTAAAGTTTAACGTTTAAATGCCGGTACAAATTACTACTTTATTGATATAAAAAATATACAAATAACATTACACATAACGTTATTGATGGGCCATTGATGGCCAACAGACCTTTTAACTGACGTAATGACTCAATGACGTGCACTTGCTAGCCTGTTCCATTTACGTATTCTCCAAATGCTAAAGAGGAGCCTCGCCTAGCCCCTGAAGGAAGTGACTTGGAAGGATCAGTCCTTCCAAGGAAGCATCCGTGACAATGAGAAACACCTATTATTACTCCACAACGGAGCAAGTCCACACCCGAACTTCCCGACCTCAAATGTTGTGGGCGGGGCTAAGTTCGGCTAGCATCCAGGCTAGGGTAATGGGTAATTCACCAGAATTTTAACACTAATTTGATAATAAATTTAAAGTTAATCTCTTTAAAGTTAATACGCTATTGTTAGCAATCATGAAAATTAATTCGATTTTTACTTCCAGAACCCGATAACTGTCATTATCATCTGTTGGTTATGAATGCTTATATTGTAATAGTTATCCTTCTTGTTAACGGGCCTTAACACTAATTGAGAGAGTTAGCGGGACTTCCTGTTAGTGGCCAATGGCGTAAAGACGTGACTCCGGGGGCTCCTGCAGAAACTTTTTATAAAGACTATCAGGGTATTTTTTACCGACGCGGTGTGTACATATTTTGAGACCATAAAGCTTTTTTGATTGTATGAAGTGCCGACATGCCTCCGAAACCCAGAAATACAGACAACCAGACGGCACCGAGAACGCGGCCTAATGCAGGGGCTACATCCCCGGCCCAGCGTGATCCTGTCGGACCGCCGCCTCGCGACGCAGATGGCGTCGGTACCGCCGACACCGTCACAGTTCCAAATTTGGCTTTTGTGGACTTTAAGGCCGAACTTCTTATTGCTCTCCGAGAAGAGATGGTAGGCATTTTCAAGTCTGAGTTGCAGATAGCTATGACTGAACACTTATCCCAAATAAAGTCAGAATTACAAAATGTGAAAACGGAGCTGACGGCTAACCTAGCCGCTACAAAGTCTGACGTGGGTGAGCTAAGGGGGACTGTGATTGAGATGGAGGAATCGCTGTCAACTTGCACAGACGATGTGGCATACCTCAAAAGTAAAGTGGAGAGCCTGTCGAATAAAGTTCTGGCTCTTGAAAATAAATGTGACGATCTAGAAGGTAGATCCCGCCGCAATAACATCCGTATAATCGGGCTATCTGAGCAATGTGGCGCGATTACCGCGGCATCTACCTCCGCTCTGCTTAAGGAAGCGCTTAAACTGGATAAAGCGCCTCTTATTGATCGTGCTCATCGGTCCTTAAACCCCAAGCCCAAACCCGGAGAGCGGCCACGTCCCATAATCGCACGTTTACATTATTACGCAGATTGTGCCGACATCCTTCAACATGCCAGGGATCTACAATCTCCATCTTCCCGGATCACACAGCCCGGACGGCGAGAGCACGCGCTGCCTTTAATGACGTTAGGAGGCAACTCAGGGACATTCCAGGTGTACGGTACGGTCTGATATATCCTGCTCTCCTCCGGATCACAACGAGTGGAGGTTTAACAAAGGATTTCACATCCCCTGGAGAGGCTGCTGTTTTTATCAAAACCCTTAAATAGCTATAGCTGATTCTGAGTGCCATCTGCCTACAAAATGACTTTGAGCGTTCATGTAACATCAAAGCGAATCTGACTTTGAGACATAAGTAACAGTGGCACCAACATTTTATTGTCTTGATAAGCAAATATCTTTCTCAGGATCACACAAGTTATATTGTTCTAGTTGAATGTATACCCCGTAATTTAAGGTACCTTTTTTCACTATTGTGCGGGAGCTCCTGTTGAGTTTGGAGAAGTATGAAGAGGACTGTTAGGGCTAATACACGGAGTTTAGCTGTTCTGCTATTGACTCCTAGTGGAGTCTGCACCGGTATCCTATCGTTTGGGGATGGGGTAATAGTAGGTGCGGGGGAGGGGGGTTTGGGTTTATCCACTATTTCTGCCTTGTTCTTGTTCCTTTTTTTTTTTTTTTTTTTTTCTCTCTCCCCTCTGTGTTGGAGGTCAAATTGTGGTTGCAATTCCGGTTATGATATAAACCAAACATGACAAGTACTAAAGCTTTAAATGCGAGATTTATCAGTTGGAATATCAAGGGTTTAGGGAGTGCTGTCAAACGCTCAAAGGTCTTCTCTCACTTAAAGCGCTTAAAGCCTGATATTGTTTTTTTGCAGGAAACACATGTAACCGGGTGGTAAATACCTTTAACGTTTGTTTCTCTTCTTGTATGTTTAAAACTGTTATTTCTTTGTTATTTACTGTTCTCAGTGAAATAAGTCATGTTAAACAGTGGTTATCTGTATTTTCCTGGAGTCGTCAGCAGGTGGCACTGTGTGTGCTGGGTGCAAGGCAATGCGCATGCGTCCTCTCACCTCGATCATTTTTGGCTGATGTGCAGCGAGCAGTGTGAGAGAGACGCACACTCTCGGGAAATTGGAGAGAATTTGTGATCATCCACGGGTAAATACAGTGTTTTATGATTATATCCTGGATAAATACCAATTGTGGATGTATATTTTTCTGTGTTACTTCGGAGAATTGTCATATTTGAAAGGTAATGTCGTGTATAATGTCCGCGAATATATGACGTCACACCATGCGGTCTAGGCCTGTTCAGTTAACATTGAGAAATGTGATAAATGCATGTTTTCCAAATGTTTCATGTAATGTTCATGTGATTGTTTACACAGTGTACAACATTATATTGGTGATTTCAGCCCTGGTGAATTGAATGTGGTGGTATACTGTATAGGAGCTGATCGTTATGTGAGTGTTATTTTCTAACATTTCATTCCAATGATGTATAAGTGGGTAATATAAAAATGTACTCATGCTGTTTGTTCTTTTTGTACAGTATTCCCACTGTCGTATTGTATTGTGCATATTTTGATTTTGGAATCGTGTTACATTATTCTACTCTTTATCTTTGAGCTTTCTATCTTTTTCACTGAGATTTTTGTGAACTGTCATCTCAACTAAAGTTGAGAAGCCATTTCTGATAGTGAATCATTCTCTTAAAGAAACGCAGATGAATAAACTACAAAGTGAAAAGAACCCCTCAATGTGTTCCTGGTGGTTAATTTAAATCCCCGGTCACACATTTTGGTACCAGAAGTGGGGTTGTTTATTCGATCTGATTCATTTTATTTATTTATTTTTAAGCGGTTTAGATGCGACAATACGGCAGTGGTGAATATGTTACAGAGGGCAGAGGACGTCCAGAGTGTGGAGCCATGCGGTTGCGGACGAGAGGGCCAGCGCTGGACTGATCGGTTTCCAGTGTGTCCGGCGTAACAGCTGCTGAGGAGACTGGTCCGGCGTGAAGAGGTTCCTGCTGTCAACGTGTTGGTTTCCAGAATTTCATCCCTGCATCCCAGGAACTGTGCATTAGCGTGAGGGTGTGTCTGAGGTACTGAAAAAGACTGAGAAAGCGGGACAAGTTTTGCATCCAGGACATTAATATTGGACTGAGTTGAGTTAATTCAAAATTAATGCTTTGTGACCTACTTTTGTAGAAAATGTCTGACCATGACGAACTGCCTGAAGAGGGGGTACAAGTCCCTGTTGTTGGGGCTGTGGGAAATGATGTCATAGAGCAAATGAGAGGTCAAATTCGAGAGTTAAGTGATTGGAGGAACGATACTCTAGCCAATAGGACTGTTGGTGGGGGTAACTCGACACGCTCCTACATTTATGTTCCTCGTGAACGCCAGATTCAACCTTTTAGCGGGGAGTATAACAAAGATGGGAGGTCTGTAGAGGAGTTTATCGAAGAGGTAGAAAGGGTTCTACGGGCCAGAGACCAGACACAAGAAGAACAGCTGGACTTTATCATTTCACTTTTGCGGGGACCCGCATTAGAAGAAGTGCGTTTATGTGTAGGAAACCATTCCAGACGGGCCAATGATTTGTTTACTTTCCTGCGAGAAGCATTTGGGGAACGGCGTAGTGGGACTCAATTGTTGCAAATGTTTTACAATCGCAGACAATTGGAGGGGGAAGATCTCCGAAACTACTCTCATGCTCTCTCTCGCCTGTTAAGTTCCATTGTAAAACAATCCCCAGATGGTTTGGCTAATGAGCAGGGGATTTTGCGTGATCAGTTCGTGGAAGGTGTGCGCGATGCCGCATTGAGGCGAGGGCTGCGTAAGTTAATCAGGGAAAAGCCCTATTTAACCCTGCTTGAGATTCGAAATGAGGCTATTCTTTGGTCCATGGAAGAGAGCAGACCAACCAGAGTAGCGACTAGTCGACCGGTCCATTCAGAAATGTTAAGGGAAACTGAAGGCACTTCTGTCGGGTCTGAGAATCAAAACTCTTCCGTGTTGAATGATATTTTGCAAGTAATTTCCCGGCAGGACAAGCGGATAAGTGAGCAAGAGCAGACTATTTCAGAGCTCACTAAAGTGGTCAAAGAGTTGACTGTGCAGCGGTCAGTGTCAGTTCAGCCGAATTTCACGTCTTCATCAAGATCTCCTCCCAGGTTTACAGACAAGGGAGAACCTATCTGTTTCAGGTGCAACGGGGTTGGGCATATTGCTAGACGCTGCACTGTAAGACGGGGTGGGAGACCTAAGAGTGCTACCCAGACCACTGAAGGTCAAGAAACACAAAGTCCTTCTGTTGCTTTAAGTCAGGCTGCACAGGGGGTAGTTTCTGGTTTACCGCCTGAGAGAACTAGTCGAGACCGCTTTCTGGAACGGGCAGTTGGAACATGCCCAATGGTAGACTTGAAAATCAAGGGTGTTCCAGTGTCTTGCTTGCTTGATACTGGTAGTCAGGTTAGTACTATTACTGAGGAATTTTTCCGAGAGCATCTATTTGGAGATGAGAGTGACATGCTGTCTACTTCTGGCTGGCTGAAAATCACAGCAGCAAACGGTTTAGACATTCCCTATTTGGGTTACATGGAGTTGGACGTGGAGGTTATGGGGATAACCCTGGCTGAGTGTGGGTTCTTGATCGTGAAAGAAGCTCCTAGCCCATCATCCGTGGCAGTGCTCATAGGGATGAACATTATCAGTAAGTGCCGACAGATCGTTCACGCTGAATTTGACACCACGCTGGATGGTAAGCTGGATTCTGACTGGAGGGCAGTCTTTCAGCAGGCACAATCTGTGGAGTTAGTTGAGCGAGTTTCGTGTGCTCGAGTCGTGAGTAAGACTCCTGCTCATGTGCCAGCTTGGTCGGCAGCTACTGTCCTGATTAAGGGGATTGAATGCAGTAAAAAGGAAGGTTCTGTGTGGTTGGTAGAACCAGCAAATTTGCCCTTACCAGAAGGTTTGGTTGTAGTACCTACGTTAGTCACGTCAGAGTTACCTGTGTGCCCAGTGAGAGTACTTAACCTGTCTCAGGAAGACCTTTGGCTTCAACCTAGGGCCCGTTTGGGTTTGTTGTCCCCAGTAGATGGTAGCAGTGCATGTTCGTCCTGCGAAGTAAGATTTCAGCGAATCTCGGCGGACACAGAACAGGTCACTATGGGTGGAGGTCCTGGTTCTGAGCCTCAGGCCCAGTCAGTTTTAAATCACATTGACATGGGAGGCACACCTGAACAGCAGGTTCAGTTAAAAGCTCTGCTGAGCAAGTATTCAAGTGTGTTTGCCCTGGAGGACAATGATTTGGGTTATACAGATAAGGTTAGGCATGAGATACATCTAACTGATGACGTACCCGTGAATCAGCCTTACCGACGAATTCCCCCAACTCAGTACCAAGAGGTTAGGGAGCACATCACTAAGTTACTAAGGAAGGGTGTCATTCAGGAGAGTGTGAGTGCTTACGCCTCGCCTGTGGTTCTGGTGCGCAAAACTGATGGGTCGCTACGGCTGTGCGTAGATTATCGCAAACTCAATGCCAAGACGAGGCGTGACGCATTTCCGCTACCCAGAATTGACGAGAGCTTCGATGCCCTCAGTGGAGCAAAGTTTTTCTCAACCGTGGATTTGGCCTCTGGGTATCATCAGATTGCAGTGAGTGACAGGGATAGGGCAAAGACAGCGTTCACCACGCCTTTTGGTTTATTTGAGTACCGGAGGATGCCGTTTGGGGTCTGTAATGGACCGTCGACCTTTCAGCGGCTGATGCAGGCTGTTATGAGTGATCTGATCTTTCAGGTGTTGATAGTGTATCTAGACGACATTTTGCTGTTTTCACAGACGTTTGAAGAACACCTGGAAAGATTAGAGGTGGTGCTGAAAAGGTTGGCTGAGACCGGGTTAAAGGTCAAGTTAGGGAAGTGTCGTTTTCTCCAAGACTCAGTGCGTTTCCTTGGTCACCAGGTGTCAGCGCATGGGATTTCTCCTGACCCAGACAAGGTCACTGCAGTCAGTAACTGGAAGACCCCAGAAACCGTCAAGGAGTTAAGATCATTTTTGGGGTTTTGCAGCTATTATCGGAAGTTTGTCGAGGGCTTTTCAAAGATAGCTGGACCCTTACATGACCTAGTAAATGCTTGCTTGAGTGAAGGCAGGTGTGTAAGGAGTGGTCGTCACTTTAGGACTCTGTGGTCTACTGAATGTGACCATGCATTCAATCAGTTAAAGAGGAAGTTGACGACAGCACCTGTGCTTGGTTTTGCAGATTTTTCTTGTCCTTTCATTCTTGAAACCGATGCAAGCCAGAACGGCTTAGGAGCCGTCCTTTACCAGAAACAGGGTGACGAGAAGAGGGTCATTGCATATGCCAGCCGTAGGTTGCGTAATGCAGAGCGAAATGATCGAAATTACAGTAGCATGAAGCTCGAGCTACTGGCCCTTAAGTGGGCTGTCGTCGAGAAATTTCGCGGTTACTTACTTGGGTCTTGGTTCGAGGTGATTACTGATAATAATCCACTCTGTCACTTGCAAACTGCTAAGTTAGGAGCAATCGAACAGAGGTGGGTAGCACAACTGTCGGTCTTCAACTTTGAGGTGAAGTACAGACCGGGCAAGAGTAATGCAGCAGCTGATGCTCTATCTAGGCAGGAGTTTGCAGGGGAGCCTGAACCTGATCCAGATGCTGACTGGGATGAGTGTGTAGCGATTTGTGGTGCGATAAGGCGAGGTACCAGCTTGGAACCTGAACTTGTGTTGAAGGGTGTTGAATGTAGCAGGTTGAGGCAAATTCGTGCGTTGGAGGCTGGAGAAGAGGCTATCACTACTCTCCAAGGTAACACTTGTACACTTCCCAGTTACACCAGGGAACAGTTAGTTGAGTTTCAGAAAAGTGACCCTGTTCTGCAAGTGTTTCGAGGGTTCTGGGATGAGAAAAAGAAACCAGCTCACTTGGAAAGAAAGTCTCTGTCTAGGTCTGTGAAATGCCTTCTTAAGCAGTGGAGCCTTATAAAAGAACGAAATGGGTTGCTGTATCGAGTAGTAGCTGACCCTTCTGAGGAGAGTTGCTGGCAACTGTTGTTGCCCAGGTGTTTGAAAGAACAAGTGCTGCGAAGTGTTCATGACGATCTGGGGCATCAGGGCATTGAACGGACATTGGGGTTGTTGAAGCAGAGGTGTTTTTGGTCCGGTATGTATGAGGATGTGGAGGAATGGGTGAAGAAGTGTCAACGGTGCATCCTCACAAAGATGCCTCAGCCCAAAGTTCGTGCCCCTATGAGAGCATTTTTGGCTTCCAGACCTCTGGAAGTGATTGCGGTGGACTTCACAGTCTTAGAGCCTGCTTCTGATGGGCGTGAAAATGTTTTGGTTGTTACCGACGTTTTCACAAAGTTTACACAGGCGTTTCCCACAAAAGATCAAAAGGCCGATACCACAGCAAAGGTCTTGTTAAAAGAGTGGTTTATGAAGTACGGAGTTCCAGAGAGGTTGCACTCCGATCAAGGTCGAAATTTTGAAAGCGAGGTAATTGCTGAGCTGTGCAGACTCTATGGGGTGAAAAAGACCCGTACGACCCCTTATAGGCCGCAGGGAAATGCCCAATGTGAACGATACAACCGAACACTTCACAACCTGTTACGTACATTACCGCCAGAACGTAAGCGTCGTTGGCCTGAGTACTTGCCCGAGTTAGTTCACGCGTATAATGTAACGCCTCATGCAACTACAGGGTTTTCCCCTTATTATCTCCTTTTTGGGGTACAACCACATCTGCCCATTGATGCGTTGTTGGGTAGTGAGGAGGTCTCAGAGAGAAAACAAGACTGGTTGGCTGTTCATCAGGAAAGACTCAGATACGCCCATGAAAAAGCAAGGGAGCACTCAGAAGAGAAAGCACTTGAGAGAGTGACTCGTCTAAATGAAAAGACATTTTGTCCCCAAGTCAGTGTGGGCGAGTTGGTATATCTGCGCCAGCGGTCTCCAGGCAGGAACAAGATTCAAGATGCCTGGAGCCCGATTGTGTTTCGAGTAGTGGAAGTAGTAGGCACAACTTACACTGTTGAACCTTTGGAGGGAGGGCCTTCAAAAAGGGTGCACAGATCAGAATTGCGTCCAGGTGCCGTGCCAACTCCTAGGCCTAGGAGTGGAGCGAAATCCCTGCCAGATATACAGCCTGTCGTCATGGATGGGAACGAGATTTCTGGACCAGATTTTGTGGTAGTAGAGGAGGTTGTGCAACCCTCAATGGGCGTGGCTGCAAACTCTCCCATGAATCCAGAGTTGAGAGGTGGCCGCTCTAAAGGTATCCAGATACGAGTATCAGCAGATACTAGTAGAGACTCTGTAGAATCGGATGATGTGGTCCTGAATGCAGAGGCTCCAGAAGAGTGTGTCCAATCACCGGAGCTAGAGACTGGTGAGGTGCGTAACCCAGTCAAGAGGGAGGTACCAGTACCAGCTGTGCGTAGGAGCAAGCGAGCAACTGCGGGTGTCCACACAAATCCTTTTCATGCACCCAGGTCGGCTTGTCACGCAGTGAGTGTCAGCACAGACATGGTGTCTCAAGTACTGGCTAGTATTGGCACTGCATTGTTCGAGAAGGCGTTACAAGGTGCCATGAATGCTGAAATTCGTGATTGAGTGAGTCATCGAGGACGCTGACTTATTGCAGGGGAGAATGTAACCGGGTGGTAAATACCTTTAACGTTTGTTTCTCTTCTTGTATGTTTAAAACTGTTATTTCTTTGTTATTTACTGTTCTCAGTGAAATAAGTCATGTTAAACAGTGGTTATCTGTATTTTCCTGGAGTCGTCAGCAGGTGGCACTGTGTGTGCTGGGTGCAAGGCAATGCGCATGCGTCCTCTCACCTCGATCATTTTTGGCTGATGTGCAGCGAGCAGTGTGAGAGAGACGCACACTCTCGGGAAATTGGAGAGAATTTGTGATCATCCACGGGTAAATACAGTGTTTTATGATTATATCCTGGATAAATACCAATTGTGGATGTATATTTTTCTGTGTTACTTCGGAGAATTGTCATATTTGAAAGGTAATGTCGTGTATAATGTCCGCGAATATATGACGTCACACCATGCGGTCTAGGCCTGTTCAGTTAACATTGAGAAATGTGATAAATGCATGTTTTCCAAATGTTTCATGTAATGTTCATGTGATTGTTTACACAGTGTACAACATTATATTGGTGATTTCAGCCCTGGTGAATTGAATGTGGTGGTATACTGTATAGGAGCTGATCGTTATGTGAGTGTTATTTTCTAACATTTCATTCCAATGATGTATAAGTGGGTAATATAAAAATGTACTCATGCTGTTTGTTCTTTTTGTACAGTATTCCCACTGTCGTATTGTATTGTGCATATTTTGATTTTGGAATCGTGTTACATTATTCTACTCTTTATCTTTGAGCTTTCTATCTTTTTCACTGAGATTTTTGTGAACTGTCATCTCAACTAAAGTTGAGAAGCCATTTCTGATAGTGAATCATTCTCTTAAAGAAACGCAGATGAATAAACTACAAAGTGAAAAGAACCCCTCAATGTGTTCCTGGTGGTTAATTTAAATCCCCGGTCACACACACATGCGAAATAATGACCAGACACGGTTGAGATGTCCCTGGGTTGCGGAGGTATTCCATTCCAGCTTTAATTCTAAGGCCAGAGGGGTTGCCATTCTGATTAGCAAATCAGTTCCATTTACACAGACCAAAATCATTTCTGACAAGGACGGCAGGTATTTGATCATTTTAGGCACTATATACCAGATTCCAGTTCTACTTATCAACGTATATGCACCAAATTTTGACAATCCTGGTTTTTTTAATAATCTGTTTAAGAAACTACCATCATTAAATGATGTATTTTTTATATTTGGCGGGGACATGAATTGTGCTGTGAATTCTCAGCTAGACCGTTCTAAAGTCAGCTTAAATCAGTCACAAATGGCTAGAACTCTCAGTAGCTTTATGTCCAACAACGGCTACATTGACCCCTGGAGGGTTCGTAATCCTACCGACAAACAATACTCCTTTTATTCACATGTGCACCAGACATTTTCCCGTATCGATTATTTTTTTATTGATACCAGACTGATGCCCAAAGTGACAGATATTCGTTATCATCCTATCATTATTTCAGATCACTCGCCTTTAACCTTGGACATTCAGTTCTCGTCTGAATCTCCTTACTACACCCACTGGAGATTTAACATATCTCTTTTGTCTGATGTCAAATTCCATAAATTTATCATAAGTACTATTGAGGATTTTATATCTCTCAACCAATCCGAATCGGAACCCATTTCTAAGACACTCCTGTGGGAATCTCTAAAGGCCTACTTACGGGGTCAGATTATTTCATATTCTGCTCATTTGAAGAAATTAAGAATGTCAACTATTCAGAAATTATCAGATGATCTGGAGTCTGTGGATCGACAGCTCGCCACTTCCACGTCTCCTGATTTATTAAAGCGGCGTGTAGTGCTGAAAACAGAGTTAGAATTGATTACAACTAATGAAGCAGAGCGGTTACTTCTACACTCTCGGGCCAAATACTACGAATATGGAGATAAATCTGGAAGATTATTAGCTCACCAAATGCGCCGACAAGCAGCCTCACGTTTAATACCCCGTGTCAGAGATGAGTCGGGGACGCTGGTGGAGGAACCCGACCTTATTAATTCAGTATTTTCATCCTTTTACAAATCTTTGTATAGTTCTGAAATTCCATCGGACTTGACTGATATGGATGCGTTTTTGCAAGATCTAGACTTTCCGGATATGAGCACAGATGCAATTGATCAATTGGACTCTCCACTGACCACGCAAGAACTTTCATTGGCTCTACAAAATATGCAAAATAATAAGGCACCTGGGCCAGATGGGTTCCCTGTTGAATTCTTCAAGGCATTCCACAATCAACTCATTCCGCTGTTACATGGTGTTTATGTAGAATCTCTGTCAAATGGCTCTCTTCCTTTCACCTTAAGACAGGCTTCTATTAGTGTTCTTTTGAAAAAGGGCAAGGATCCCGAACTTTGTACTTCTTATAGACCTATCTCTTTGATGAATGTAGATACCAAGGTTCTCGCGAAAGCTTTGGCACGTCGTCTAGAGAAAGTGCTTCCAACAATTATATCTCAAGAGCAGACAGGCTTCATAAAAGGACGTCAGCTTTTTTATAATGTCCGTACATTATTAAATGTTATCTATACGAAAGGAGCTGCTGCCACTCCAGAAGTTGTAATCTCTGCTGACGCAGAAAAGGCGTTCGATAGAGTGGAATGGAGTTACTTGTTCGCAGTTTTGAGGAAATTTGGTTTTGGTAATGTTTTTATATCATGGATACGCCTTCTCTGTACATTACCTTCCGTCAGTATTACAACTAATAACTTTCAATCTAGTTCTTTCCCTTTGAATCGTGGCTGCAGACAGGGTTGCCCTCTTTCTCCCCTTCTCTTTGCCCTTGCAATAGAACCTTTGTCCATTTATTTGAGATCGTTCCCCATTTTTAAGGGCATTACGCGTTCCCTTGTTGAATTCAAACTTTCTTTATATGCTGATGATCTGCTACTATATGTCACAAATCCAGTGGGGTCGTGCCCTGTTATTCTTTCTTTTTTTCATAGATTCGGTTCGTTTTCAGGATACAAGATCAATGTCTCGAAGAGCGAATGCTACCCGGTCAATGACCTAGCAATACAGCTTTCTCAATCTGATATTCCCTTCAAACTGAGTCCTTCAGGATTTAAGTATCTGGGGGTTCATGTGGCCAGGTCCTACAAGTCTCTTTATGCTGTAAACTTTTCTCCCTTATTGACTGAGATTAAGGCCGATTTCCAAAGATGGGGGCCCCTCCCTCTTTCCCTGATTGGTAGAATTAACGTGGTAAAAATGAATGTCCTCCCAAAACTACTGTTTCTTTTCCAGTGCATACCTATATTTTTATCTAAAAGTTTTTTCAAAAGCATTGATTCAATTATATCTCAATTTTTGTGGAATGGTAAGACACCTAGAGTTACGCTAAAAGTACTTCAGAATTGTAAATTTAACGGCGGCCTCTCTCTACCAAATTTCAAAGTTTATTATTGGGCTACAAATATAAGTAAAACTATGTTCTGGCTAGAACTGGTCAACATACCTTGGTGTCAGCTGGAAACACAATCATGTCCTTCATCCTCTTTAATGGCGATACTGGCTGGCGCGGCCTCAGTCAACCCCTCTGGCTTTACCAGCAACCCAGTTGTCATTTCCACATTAAAGATATGGTTTCAGTTTAGGAAGCATTTTAAATTTCTTACTCCTGCCATATCAAGTCCACTGTTGAGGAACTATGCGTTCAAACCTGCACTTACTGACTCTAATTTCACTCTATGGCATGATAAGGGTCTGAAATGTTTTAAGGATTTTTATAAAGACGGGGTTTTTTGTTCTTTTACAGATTTGATTAACGAGTTCAGCCTCCCACCTTCGCATCTTTTTAGGTATTTTCAAATTAGGAACTGTGTAAAATCTTTTTCTAACTTTCCACAACTTCCTCCGGAGCAGACATGGGACAGTCTTTTAAGATTGAATTGTTCACAAAGATCTTTAATTTCAAAAGTGTATGGTATTATCCAGTCCTATGATGATCATCTAACCACAAGGACGAGGGAGGCATGGGAGAAAGAGCTTGGTTTGGCCTTTGAGGTTGACTGGTGGGACTGTGTTTTAAATGGTATTCACAAAGCCTCAATCTGTGCCCGCTTGACCTTAATACAATTTAAAGTGGTGTTCAGATGTCACTTTTCTAAAACCCGACTTTCACAAATTTTCCCTAATATAGTTGATGTCTGTGACAAATGTTCTGGCTCGCCCTGTAATCTTGCACATATGTTTTTCTTCTGCCCAACTCTAGAAAATATATGGCAAACTTATTTCGACACAATGTCTAAAGTGCTCCTTAAGACCATTGATATCTCTCCGCATATAGCCATTTTTGGTACTCCTCAAGAATACCACCGCTTTTCTTCAGTGCAGTTGGAGGTCCTGGCTTTCACTTCTTTGATAGTGAGACGCCATCTCCTTCTTAACTGGAAAGCAACAATTGCCCCGTCCAACACACTTTGGATCACTGATGTCATGTCCTTTCTAAAACTGGAAAAAATAAGATACTCCAAACAAGGGAATCTCGCCAAATTTTACAATAAGTGGCAACCATTTATGCAATTTTTCCAGACTAACTAGGCTTCACTCCAACACACCCCTTTTTTTTTTTTTTTTTTTTTTAACTGATTATTATTTTATTTAATTATTATTATTTGTTTTGTTTTTGTTTTTTATTTTTATCCTTTTTTTTAATTTTTGTTTTTCTTTTTTCTTTCATCTTTAAAAAAAAAAAAAAAAGTTGTACGCAAGTATGTTTGTTATTGTTATCCAAGTGCTGTCATTGTCCTTTGTGTGCATACCAATAAATATATGAAACAGAGAGAGTTAGCGATGGATTATGCCAAATATTCCACCATTTAAGAGCACTCTCTTGAAGAACCCTGGTCTGATCTTCGACATGTTTGTGTAACATATTTCTTGCCCAGTACTTCTTCGCTACAAAGTTCTGTTATTCCAAACAGTTCATTTTAAAAGAGCTTGTTTTCGTACTCTCCAGGCCACATAAGCCTTTTCTACTTTTCTCACTATCGATCGCCATTCCAAAAAAACGCCTCTGGGGCAGCACGATCTGTGTGAAGGCAAGAGATAATAAATTTCACCACAACAAATGAGCTAGCAGAACACTAGAGTCCTGACTGCATAGCATGGTCTGGCAGAAGCACTGGTCTTACTGTGATGAAGCTAAAGTTGATTAGGTTAGTGATTTGACACCGGCAGCAGATTAAAGAAAACAGCCATTTCACTCTGGTCTGACAACTATAAGAGACGCACACTGATAACCACACTCACGTCTGAGAGGACTGAGCTCAGCATACAGCACTTATCCTCATCACCCTTCCTATCATCACCTTCCTTACAAGAATCTCTTTCTTTCTTTCTTTCTTTCTTTCTTTCTTTCTTTCTTTCTTTCTTTCTTTCTTTCTTTCTTTCTTTCTTTCTTTCTTTCTTTCATCCAGTCACTTGTCTGTTTATTATTTATTTTCCTTCCTTCCTTCCTTCCTTCCTTCCTTCCTTCCTTCCTTCCTTCCTTCCTTCCTTCCTTCCTTCCTTCCTTCCTTCCTTCCTTCCTTCCTTCCTTCCTTCCTTCCTTCCTTCCTTCCTTCCTTCCTACCTTCCTTCCTTCCTTCCTTCCTTCCTTCATTCCTTCATTCCTTCCTTCCTTCCTCCCTCCCTCCCTCCATCCGTCCATCCATCCAGTCACATGTCTGTTTATTTCCTTCCTTCCTTCGTTCCTCCATCCATCCATCCATCCATCCATCCATCCATCCATCCATCCATCCATCCATCCATCCATCCATCCATCCATCCACCCACATGTCTGTTTCCTTCCTTTCTTTTTCCTTCCTTCCTTCCTTCCTTCCTTCCTTCCTTCCTTCCTTCCTTCCTTCCTTCCTTCCTTCCTTCCTTCCTTCCTTCCTTCCTTCCTTCCTTCCTTCCTTCCTTCCTTCCTTCCTTCCTTCCTTCCTTCCTTCCTTCCTTCCTTCCTTCCTTCCTTCCTTCCTTCCTGTCACCTGTCTTTCCATCCATCTCTTTCTTTCTTTCTTTCTTTCTTTCTTTCTTTCTTTCTTTCTTTCTTTCTTTCTTTCTTTCTTTCTTTCTTTCTTTCTTTCTTTCTTTCTTTCTTTCTTTCTTTCTTTCTTTTTCCAATATTGTTTTCTTTATCCATCCATCCATCCATCCATCCATCCATCCATCCATCCATCCATCCATCCATCCATCCATCCATCCATCCATCCATCCATCCATCCATCCATCCATCCATCATCCATCTATTTATCCTTTGTTCTTTGCTCCATCTATCGATCCTGTAATTTGTCTTATCTTACTTCCTTGCTTCCATCCATTCTTGCTCCATCTAGGTAATACTGGGTCACTGCATCATTGAGTGTCTTAAGTAACTGTGACGGTAGGAAAATGATGGTGCAATCCACTGGTCAAAGATCAGCATATAGCAAGAGTTGAAGTCACTGCAGCCATTTGATTCGTAACATTTCCTCTCACGTACTTTGGCCAGGCATTAAAGGACAGGCCCTTCTGATTTAGTTCAGGCAGCTGAATGCCATCATATCTCGAAGGATTAAATGTACCTTACTTTCATTATATTTCTATTCAGGACTTGATGGCCCTCATTACAAAAGACATTTGAAAGCAATTACCTAGTGATTTACAATATACTATACCCATATTTGATTTATTAATATTTGGCTTGAATTAGATTCATATATTCATATGCATTTTGGTGCAGAAAGTTTATTTAAAGTGTATTTACAGAGAAATTCTCTAGCCCAGATGTTCTGATGTGTTTCAAAACTAGAAAAGTACAGTGGCTCTTAATGTTGCGAAATGATCCACAGGGTGTGAAATGGAAGGAGGCTAGAGAGAAAGGGAGAATACATGTAAAGATCTGAATCTCAGACAGAGAAGCTGTCAGGACTAGTGAGACTACAATGAGGAAGGCAAGGCAGGGAATTCTGGTGTCAGATAAGAATCATTGGTATTGTTCAGATATTTCACAAATCTTTCTGACAAAAGCTGCTCCATTTGTCTGAAAGACAATGGCTGATCTTACTAATCTACTAATCTCCTCACATCCAGAGTGACATCTCGAGTGCAAATGTTTAATTGCACACAGAAAGAAACATGCAAAAATGGACACATGGTCTAAAAGCTCTTCTTATCTGTAGATGTTACCAGTGGCATAACTTTGTTGTAAAAAATGGGTAGGACAGGAGTAATACATAGATTTCCATGGAATGTGTGTGTGTGGTAGAACTTTTGTTAAGCATGTCAGAGAGGTTCTAGGTTCTAATCCTCATATAGGTGTTTTTTTTTTGTTATTGTAATTTTTAAAGGGCATGGATTAGTTTTGTGATTTCCCCGGAAGGAATAGAGAGTCTCTGCAATGGCATTAAGCAATAGATTGAAGTGCTCATCTGTGTGAAGTACATGAGCGCCAAGAGAGCACAGTTGCCTTCCACCACTGACAACTGCAGCAATGATCAAGCACTTAAAAAACAACACATTCCAGCCCCAAATTGCCTGTTATTTAATAAATTACAAAAAGAATGCTCTGCTTGTCACCTGGAGATGTTTAATTGGGATTAGGTACACCCATGCCACAAGACACTTCGAAAAGTAGGGACAATATCGACCATGGCTAAAAGTGGTGGGCAAAACCCCCTGCAAATTAACCATAGGTGTTAAATTTGCTGGTAAGAGACAAAGGGGATTATGTCAGACAGTCTTTATTAGCAATAGAAAATTCTCAGGAGATCACAGGAATACACACAGAGATCCGCCAACCAAACCACATTAACAAGAACCGACCAGGAGCAGCTGAAACACAGGCAGGTATATTATAGATTACATATAACAGCAAAACAAAGAAAACAAAATGAGAACAGGTGAACATAATTAACACTTCTTACTTTTTCATGCCACAATGAAGTTGCATGGGAGTGCTCTAATAAGCTACATTTCATTTGTGTAACGCTTTAGATTACGGCCCAGAAAGTACTGGATAATATGAGAATATCTTCATTTGTGTTAGGAAGTTAAACGAAAAACAACATGATGGTGAGTACATGATGAGAGAGTTTACATTTGTGGTAAATTTGTGTTTAGGTGAATTATACATTATAAATAGGCCTAGTACAGAAAGTTAAGCCTTAGATAAAACAACTCTATATCGCAAATCATATCGTTTCCATCAATGATACATATCGTCACATTTCGTTTAGTCGTTTTGCGATATATTGTTACACCTCTATGCATAAGTAAAGTGAATTTACAACATAACTTTTGGTAATTATAGTGTAACTATAAAGTAAGTATGTGTAGGTATAGAGGGACCACATGTAACATTTGGGGAATAAAGAGGGAACTATAAAATTAACAAATAACAACAACAAAAATCTTAATTCTTGTTCCTCTATTTGTTTATATTCCCTCCCTATTTTAGCTTTTGTTACTCTGAGTACTATCCAAAACTTTGTATTTAGGGCACTTTTTGCGTTTCTTCACCTCTTTGTGAAGGATCGCTTCCTGTACTCCACAGTTGTAAGTCACTTTGGATAAAAGCATCTGCTAAATGTATAAATGTAAATTTAAATGTAATGAAGCCAAGCAAGAGAAGTGTTGTATATCTGTTTAAAAATAACTTGTTTTTTAAATAAAGGTTTCCAAGTGACATCAGGTTGTGTACAAGTTTTTCATGTATTTACCCTGAAACTACGTGAAACATGAGGGGAAACAATCACCACTTTAATTTACAGCCCGCAGATTCATACTTTTACTGTACACGAAACAAGAGGGGAACAAACACCACTTTAATTTACAGCCCGCAGATTCATACTTTTACTGTACACGAAACAAGAGGGCAACAAACACCACTTACATTTACAGCCCGTAGAATCACACTTACCCTGTAACTATATTGGTAATTACCTCTTAACTTAAAAATACTAACAGTATATATATATATATATATATATATATATATATATATATATATATATATATATATATATATATTTGTATTTATTCCCCCAATATTGCATATTGTTCTCTCATAACTACACGTACTTACTTTATTGTTACACTATAATTACAGAAAGTTATGCTGTAAATTTGCTTTACTTACACAGTACTTTCTAGGCTGTAATCTAAAACATTACCTACATTTGTGGTCATTGTTGAATTGAAGTTTATTACAGGTTATCAAATCAAAGAGAGTAAGGGATAAGAGGTGTTTCTGGTGTCTTGATTTCACTGTAATTTGTCTCAGTGACCTTATGTGGGAAAATGACTTTAAATTGTATTAGAATGGCAGTTATAAAAGAAACTCCATTGTTAGAAATGAGCCTCTATTGAGAGCCTAATACTCAAAACATCTGCTGTTATTTTGGCACATAAAGAAAATGGCTCAATGTTGAATCTCAAATATTCAGGGCATTGTGTCAGGTTTCCTAAAATTCTTCCCAAGTGTCACATCAAAAATGTTCTGTAAAAGGTCAGCTTTTAGTTGGACCTTTGTGCTCTAATTTCCTGACATTAATCAGACCTTTTCATGCTGGAGAAATGACTGCATGTGATGGATGGAAATGATCCTGAATGTACAATGGCACATTTTACACTGAAATAGGAGAGCGTGGGGCACAGCCTAATGCAGGGTTAGTTGTGACATGCATGGTTTAAAACTTTCCACATATGCCAGGATGATGAAAATTTGTGTATTTACTAGTTGCCATATCAACATTATTTAGAGAAAAAAATTGCTCCAAAATTAAAAAATCTTTGGAAGATATCACTGAACTCTGTTTTTGTTTTGTTTTGTTTATTTAAAATAAGAAAAAGAAAAAATCTAATATTATTATAATCTTATATCTCTATTTTAAAGAGGTGGCAAAACACATTCTTTCAAAGGCTTGATTGAGTTTGTGGGGTGCACTGTAACATGTATTCATGCTTTTTTTTAAAAAATGCATTATTGTTCATATATTTTACCTTTATTCTACACTGCTCTGTCCCTCCTTGTAAAAACGATCTGATGGTTTCCGGGTTCTATGAAGCCGGTCCCTCAAAAATACGCAATGGGCTCAGATTGGTTAGCTGGCCTAGCTGTGTGCTGATTCGCTAACCGCTAATTATAACAGGCTGTGGGCGGGGTGCAGCCATTATGTGTTTTCAACACTGAAAGGGAATCGGAGCCTGCTGGATTTACAACACAAGATCATCCACTTCACCTGATGTCATGTGGCATTACGTGAGGGAACAGGGTCGAAAATAGTTGTGTTAGTTGATCGGTAAAGTTATCACGGGCTGTGGGCGTCTGCGCTACCATTATATGTTTAAACACTGACGGAGCCTGCTGCATCCACTTCTCCTGATATAGGGTGAATTCAAGGTGATTGGGACACTTTTTGGCATTAAGATGAATTAGGGAAAAGTGTCCCAATCACCCTGAAATCACCTTATGTGACATTTTAACTATTGATCCCTAAATATCTAGTCCCTAGGAAGATTGAACAAAGTGTACCTGCAATCCGGATGAAAATAACAGCGTTTCGTCGCCATTGGACGACAGATGGCACTCCAGCCTACTATTCCACAGCAATAAAACATGGCCTCGCCCCCCTTATTTAATATTCTCGGAGGAGGGGTTTATGTAAATATTGGAGCTGGTGATGTCAGCAACCCTGGAGGAAAATCGGCCGTTTACTGTAGTCCCTAGAAATAGATTTCTTTAAAAGCAAATATCTCCCTTTACTTTAAACTTTGAGTGTTGTAACACTGCAGATGTTGTTTATGCTCAAACAGCAACATTACACACTAGCTAAAGTTAGAAAAGTGAAACCGTGTTTTACCACCCATTTAACAGTTGAGATCGTTCTTTAATGCTGATCTAACAGCAGAAGATGCGAGCCACAGTTTAAATCCCAGTCGCGCAGGTGGGGTGTGTTGTAACAATGCGTTAAAATGAGCGCCTATTTATTCTATACTTTTATGAATTCTTTTGCGAAACCATGAGGAAAAGGGTGAATAATGACTGAGAGTCAATGTTCAGAAATTATTATTATTATTGTTTGAACTATGGGGTATAGCTGTATTTAGCAATGTTTATTGTCAAACTCAAAAATGAATATATTTTTAATTATAAAAAAATGACATTTTATTTTTAAAAGTTAATAATTATATTTTATAGAAAAAATATTTTAGTTTGTCTTGGATATTTTTTTATTATATCAGGCAACATTATAAGCTGTCATGTTACAATGTACCCCGACTATGGGGCATGTTGTCACATTTTACTTCCATTTTACTTCGGGGTAAATCAAGAAAAAAAAAGTATACACAGTATTAATGAAACAAAACCACATTATTGTACTATTCGTGTTAAATGAATGTGGGGGAAAATAAATACTCCGAACCCCTAGTGGAGTTACACAAACTGAGAAAGTCAAAAAGCGTTACGTTGTGCCCCGTTCTCCTCTAACCCTGATTTGGATTTCAGTGGTCTTTCACTCTTTCTTTCATGTCACTCTTGGCTAGCCTGACAAGCCAGACCCACATCAAGATATTTGGTCTGGAAACTCACCATTGACAGGGCTTAATCTATGGGGCGGGATAAACGGTTGTCTTTCAAACTCCCACTGCACGGCGTGCACACAATTGGATAGCTCTACCACCAACCAGAGCAACAAAGGTGAAGCAGAGATTGTTGACAGATTAAACTTTCGCCGTATCCGGTCGGCAAACCTCCGAACACATCTTCCCTTCTTAAGAATGACTTCAGTGCTGTTCTTTGTTCTTTTCTCAGAGAAAAGCTTAACTCCAAGTCTTCCAGAGTCGCGGTCAAAGTTGATTCGAAAGACGGCTGTTCGTCCAGTTTCTGTGTTTACTAGAAGCACGCAAACGCAACTCGGCCGTCATTATGTTAAGCCCCGCCCATCGACTCTATACACGATGTGATTGGCCCGACCAGAGTTTGGCTTTTACAGCTCAGAAGGGTATTGAGAGTTGCTAGACGACACTCACGGCAGATTAGATTTGCTGCCGCTAGGGTGCGTCTAGATTGCTATGCTAACTCTTGGCAGGCATGTGAACAAAATGGCTCTTCATACATCATTCTTTCCTTGAGTAAAACTGAAGATCTGCAGTGCAATCACCATCACATTTATAATACAAATGTCAATTTTTGCAATTTGCTTGTATCACAAGCATTTCAAGGACACATAGTGTTATCCGCCCCAACGGATAGGAAAAGAAACATTCTCCAAATCCATTTTCTCAGACTTCACCTTGAATAGATTTTCCTGGCTGATATATTTTTCAAGAGTAGAAATATTGCACATAGCAAGTGTACACCAATTCACATAGACACAGAATGGATGACTTTCAGTGTAGATTTGCCTTTGTGACTTTCGTAGATTGAAAAATTGATTGAATTTTGTTTCATAGCAGTATGTAATGAGACTATTATTGACAAGGATAATTTAATGATAAAATAAGATTAGGTGTCCTCAGCATAACTAATCATAATGAAAACATGATATGAAATATGATTCTTCTTCGAAGACAGTTCTGAACTCAAATAAACAAAAAAGAAAGGGTGAGAAATCTAAATTGTGCACTCCATTATTACAATTATAGGAAATGTTTTTAAGACACACAGTGTTATTTAGTTTACTCATTGCTCCATAAAGATCTTAAACTTTGTGTTTTTTGCCTTTTATTTAATTTGGAAAACCCAATGCACTAAATTTCTTTTAAAGTGTTTTCCACTTCATGAAGCAAGAAATATGCTGCAAGTCTATTAAACTTCTTTAATATCTGAAATTATCTTACTTCTTGCCCAAAACACACAAAATGATAAATACACTAATCTTAAATATTATCAAACTAAGTCTAGTCAAGCATAAACTCCTGGAAGTTTCTTTAGGTATTTAAAGCCTGAACCAAGAAGTGTGAATGCGCTAGGCTGATGGATCACTGTTGAGAAATGGAGGGATAAAGTGAACGTGCGTTTGCTCAGATGTGAAAGTCATGGAGACATTCATGTGAGGAGAGGGGGGTCTGGGTGTTTAACTGTCAGACTCGGAGCACAGGAAACATGGGGTTGGGAGTGATGCGGGTATAATTACAGTAACAACAAAAAGGTGGATATCTAGGCTGCTGTGTTACACACACACACACACGCACACACACCACAAGGATGATAATTACCGTCACACCTGTCTGAGCGCTGTAGTTCTCCTCCTGGGCTGTCTGAGGGAAACATGTGAGACAGCTGCTCTTGCAGTGAGGGGCGTGGATGTACACCTGCCCTGCTGAGATCCCCTTCGTACTGTGTGTACTGCTGTCTGGTTGACTCTGCAGTTAATGCTTGTATGTATGCTGATGTCTTATTTAATGTGTGAATGTTTGGAGAGTCACAATGAAGTATGCTTTTTGTTCATGTTTGTTTAAAGTCACCATGTAATCAAAATGGAACCTTCTTATTTTTCTTATGGAATAATGCATTATGTATAATAAATTATTTATCTATGCACATCATTTTTAAAAAATTGATGTGCCCTTATAATCTCCCTCCCTCTTGTAGCGACATCTCTTCTCTGATGATATGTTTACTGGGGTAGGAGGAGGGCAGGAGATTCACCAATAGTTAACCACAATCCGGTCAATTCCCAATGGAACAAATCAAAGTCCCGCTCTACATTTGTTCTCTGATCAATTTGCAAAAAAATGCTAAAAAGTTATCGGGTAGTGATATATTAAAGGGGTAGTATTTCACCCAATAATGAAAATTACTAGCCTAGAAATCTAGACGCACCCTAGCGGCAGCAAATTTAATTTGCCCGCCGGAAGTGTCGTCTAGCAACTCTCAATACACGTCTGAGCTGTATTCCTCAGAATCTGGACGGCCCAATCACATCATGTATAGAGTCAGTGGGCGGAGCCATAATGACGACGGCCGAGTTGCGTTTGCGTGCTTCTAGTAAACACAGAAACTGGCGAATGGCGGCGGTCTTTCGAATCAGCTTTGACCGCGACTCTGGAAGACTTGGAGTTAAGCTTTTCTCTGAGAAAAGAACAAAGAACGGCACTGAAGTCATTCTTAAAAAGGGAAGATGTGTTCGGAGTTTTGCCGACCGGATACGGTGAATGTTTAATCTGTCAACGATCTCTGCTTCACCTTCGTTGCTCCGGTTTGTGTAGCGCTATCCTATCGCGTGCAGAGGGAGTTTGAAAGACAACCGTTTATCCCGCCCCTCGGATTGCGCCTTGTCTATGGTGAGTTTCCAGACCAAACATCTTGATGTGGGTCTGGCTTGTCAGGCTAGAAAATTACCCCATGATTTACTCATCCTCAAGTCATCCTAGGGGTATATTACTTTATTCTTTCTGTAGAACACAGATATTATATTAAATTATATTAAAAATTGATGTTTAAAATTTAAATGTACAAATTTATTAACAGTTATATTAAAAACTATCCTGGCTAATCCAAGCTTTATAATGGCAGTAAATGGAAGCCCAAAAAGATGTCTCCATCCATTATAAAAGTGTCCATTATTGGACAATTGAATATAATCATAAATAAAAATGTAAATGTTTTGCCTGAAGTCTGGAACCCTTAGACATGACCAAAGACTGGGTTTCCTCCGTTCTGATGTTTTGCCATGCTCTAACTCCAGCTGTCTTCAGGTCTTGTTTGTTCTTGGCTCTTTCTGCCTTTAGTTTTACCTTCAGCAAGTGAAATGAATGCTCGATCGGGTTAAGATCAGGTGATTGACTCGGCCATTGCAGAATATTCCATTTATTTTCCTTAAAAACTCCTGTGTTGCTTTTGCAGTGTGTTTTGGATCATTGTCCATCTGTACCGCGAAGCACCGTCCAATCAATTTAGCTGCATTTGGTTTAATCTGGGCAGAAAGTATATTCCTATACACTTCAGAATTCATCCGGCTGCTTCTGTCTTCTGTCACATCATCAATAAACACCAGTGCTCCAGCCGAAGCCATGCATGCAGGGCCGGCTCTAGCTCTTTGGTTGCCCTAGGCGAGATGGAGTTTTGCGCCCCCCACCCCACTCACTTTTATCTTCTCTAATTCAGCACATGTCTGTTTACCTATAGGCCTACCCCTAACCGAGAAGCACTTATTATTAAACACGTTAGACGCTTTATTTCCACTTTTCTAATATTTTCTCACTTTTTATTGAAAATAAATGCCTTTCCGATCTGATATGTGATGGGAAAAGGGAATAGAGCGAATGTGGCAAAAGGCGGTCTCGAACCTCTGATCGATATGCATCAAAACTTGTTGACATGCGTCTTACCCCTACACTACAGCCACGGTGGAGAGAATGGTGATTTCCGTAATTTTGTCTATCCCAATCAATCTTTAAGTAGCCTAAAACATATCATATTTGTGTTTAATGTAAACAATATGGCATCTATCGTTACTCCAGTCAAAAAAAAAAAAACGAGAGGCCCCACTTTTTATCCCGACGCCCATGTAGATTACATACTTTTCATAACTAACGTGCATACTTTATCCATATTTATTATAACGAACTGGACTTTTCATCCATGTAGGTTATTGTAGATTCCATGTAGGTTATTGTATATTTGACAATATTAATAATATTTATAAAATAAATATTAGTTGATAATATTGATAATACTAAGTAATTTTATTTTGTTTGACAACGTATTGACTATAGACTAACCTCTATACTGGGCTTTCTTTCGATTTTCTTTCTTTCTTTCTTTCTTTCTTTCTTTCTTTCTTTCTTTCTTTCTTTCTTTCTTTCTTTCTTTCTTTCTCTTTTTCCGTCCCTGTGCGTGGTTTAGACGCCTCATTTTTGATGAACGCGCAAGATGAGCACTTGCCTGACCTAACGCCTGAACTAATAATCAATAATCACCATCAATTCAATCTAATAATCAGGTTGATAAGCAATTAAACGTGTGGCTGAGGGGGCGCCCTATGATGATAATGTTTAATAGACATGTTGTATTTCGCTTGTTCCGATTCTATGCTTAATGGGAAGTAATGGGCGGCACTAGAGCGCGCTCGCGCCCCTAACACAATTGTCGCCCTAGGCAACCGCCTAGCTCGCCTATAGCAAACGCCGGCCCTGCATGCATGCCCATGCCATCACACTGCCTCCACCATAGTTTTCAGATGACGTTGAGATCATGCTTCAGATCATGAGCTGTCCCAAGCCTTTTCCATAATTTTTTCTTCCCTTCATTCTGTTACAGGTTGATCTTACTTTCATCTGTCCAAAAAATGCTTTTCCAGAACTGGTCAGTTTTTTTTGTTGTTGTAGTTGTTTACTGTTTTCTTCCATCGGACGTCCAGGCCCATGTTTTTATGTTGCTAAGCTCACCAGTGTATTCTTTTCTTAACTGAATCAAACTGTTGATTTGGCCACTTCTAACGTTCCTGCGATCTCTCTGATGGACTTTTTTTGTTTTTGAAGACTAATGATGGCCTGTTTGACTTGCATGGAGAGCTCTTTTGAACGCATGATGTGGATTCACAGCAGTAGATTCCAAATGCAAATACCGAATCAACTCCAAAACCTTTACCTGCTTAATTGGTGAAAAAATAATGAAGGAATATCCCACACCTGTCAAATCAGCTTTTGATTCAATTGTCCAATTACTTTTGGTCTGAAAAGGAGGGATGGCTGCTCTAAAGAGATGTAATTCCTAAAACCCTTCCTTCAATTTGGATGTAAATACCCTCAAATTAAACCTGAGAGTGTGCACTTTCAGCATACCGTATATCCATTATACAACCATAGCTTGAATAAGTATTTCTTTTTTTGTAAATCTAGTTAATATATTTTATATATTGTTGTCAAATAATTCCGGGCTCAACTCCTAATTGCAGAAGTTTCATCATGCTTAGAAGGTCAAAGAGAACATCAGGAACAAGCAAACATTGTGAGGCCAAATGAATATTTATCACCACCTGAACAAGTAGTGTTCTGAGTGGCCAGGGGACCACAGTGAAATGTTTATTCATAAAGGGATTATGTAAAATAGCCAGTGAGGCGTGTTGGTACATTCAGACAGGGCCTAATGGTCAGTAATTAAAACTCAAAGCTGGTGTTGAAATGAGGAGAGAGCACTTATTGTTTTGAGTGTTCAAAAGAAAGACTGGTTTTCCCTTGAGAGACCTGCATTAGTCCCACAGCATCCTGGGTGTATAGGCAAAATACATTGATTTGTGTGTGTGTGTGTGTGTGTGTGTGCGTGTGTGCGTGCGTGTGTGTGTGAGTGACAGATGGGGGCGCATCACAGCCCTGTCACTAACCAAACACTAACACATGTTCCCTGACTGGCCGTCTGCTCGTCCTTGTCTTTTCACCTTTTTAACTTTGTTCTGTCTGTCCAGATTGTCTTCTGTGACGTGCGTGTATTTAAATGCTTTACTGCGTTTTGGTAATCGTCAAGAGTTAAAGGCATCATAATTCAATATGTTCTATTATGTTTAAAACATAAATTGTGGTATAAAACAATATTGTTATTTATAAAAAATCATTTAAAACTGAGCTTTCATTTGTTTAGCTGATTTATTTTAATGCCAGGATCAACGTTTAGAAATTTCGCTGCCATTTTTAAATGGATTTATTACATGGCTCTGTGAAATACTTGATTCTGGTTGGTCAATCGCGCATTCCAGCGGTATGTTCCCGCTCATCCAGGTACTACGAGTTATCTTGAACGGTACTACTTCCAGTAGTACCGGTCAGCCGTGTGTTACAATGGAAGACTTCAAGGCAGGTTTCCTTTATAACGTTTTTAATATAGATATTTTTCTTACACAAACGCATCGATTCGAATCAGAAGGCTCTATTAACCCATCGGAGCCGTGTGGAGCGCGTTATTTGACGGACAGCTGCATTTTTTATGGACTCCAAACACAACTACAACGAGTGCTTGAATTAACGTTAGCCTGGACTTTTTAAATATAACTCCGATTGTATTTGTCTGAAAGAAGAATGTCATACACCTACGATAACTTGAGGGTGAGTAAATCATAGGCTTGGTTTCATTTTTGGGTGAACTAACCCTTTCAGCATTCATTTTCAACATTAAGCAAGGGCATATGGCAAATCTTCAGCAATAGATAAAGGCTTAAAGCAGGTTGGAACTGTTTTTCTTTGCGGAAGCTTTGCGTAAGAGCTAATAAAATATTTAATCTCAAGACAATATTTTGTGTCTAATTTATTTGAGACTAGTAGCCATGTAATAAGCGGGATAATGTACAGATTATCTTGTAATAAGCGGGATAATGTACAGATTATCTTGTAATAAGCGGGATAATGTACAGATTATCTTGTAATAAGCGGGATAATGTACAGATTAACCCTTCAGAGTGATGCAAGACCCCTCCACTCTGTCTGGGTTTATCCTGCGATAACAACCGGCTGTACATTATTCCTTACGTATCGACCTTGGGTTAAAGGGGTAATAACCATAGACTGTAAAAAAATATGGACGTAGTGTCCGTGATGTCACCCATAGGATTCTGATAAGCCGTTCTGAAACTTAAAGTATGGTCGAGCTGGGCGTTGCCATCTTGTGAGCGAGTCATCACATGTCACTCCCGGATAACAGAAAATGGGCAAAAAGGCGAGATGTGCGCGGAGCTGAGGTGACGCAATGACTATAGACGCAGATAAATGACTATCTACTCGTAACCACGCCTTTAATTATACAGAACTTTATATAGCGACAGGCTTTATATAACAGGCTTTATATAACGTAAACGAATGAGTTATAAAAAAATTCACCCCCCTCACAGTTGTCATGAAGATCAAAATTAGCCATATAGGCAAAAACCACAATTTGTACCAGGCTGTAAACATGTTTTATTCTGCTGTAAAGTTGAGAATTTTAACATGGGGCTCAATGAGATTCTGCTCCCTTCTGGAGCCTGCCTCTAGTGGACAGTTAAGGAATTGCAGTTTACATTACTTCCGTATTGGCTTCAAGAGAGATCGCGGGAGGTTGCCGCTTGGTAATAACACACAGTTTCTGCTAGTCTCGTGTTATTCTTGAGCAGTATTGAATCCTTCAGACCACCGTAGAGTCTTTAGTTTAATCATATTTATAAAAGACAGATGAGCCCGATCTCACAAAAATGCATTGTGTGCAATCTCATGGAATGTATACGCCAAAATGAGTTTTGGCGTGCACTTGGTACGCGGTTTTTCCCGTGCAAATGATACACACTTTATGCCGTATTATACGTACGAACCCCCCACCCCACCATCCTAATCCTACCCAAGAGCATGTCATATGCACGCCATAAAGTGTGTATCATATGCATTCAAAAACTGCGTAGCATATGCATGGCAAAACTCATTTTGGCGTATCCATTCCACGAGATTTCACACTCGTACTATTGATATGCATTACCATGTGATCGTGTTGGTCAGATAGGCTGGATAACTTTCAATTCACTATACATTCGTGTTGTTGACATTGACATTATATTCACTTATGCGCGTCGATTGCCAACAAAACAGACATTTGATGCAGTTTCCCTCCCCGCCTGCGGTTTCGACTCGTGGGAAGCTGAACATGGCTATCTTTCCCTCACAACCAAAAACACAGTTTATTTTGTGGACTAAAAACAAAATGTCAGCACTGCCAATGGCTCCTTTAACCTGAACAAAGCTCATTGCCGACGCTCTTGGTTGCACGCAATTCTGGCCTTTTATGACTTACAATGTGCCATACTCTGGGGAAAAAAACATTCAGAAACTTGTTAGAATCCTGAAGGAGTGTATTTGGCATATGTCTTAACTCGTCTTTTGACATTTTGGCTATGCTTAGCATGAGAATCCAACCCTTTATTAGTGTAAGTAAGAGTGCAGGAAATAGCATTAGATGTAAATTTGAACCCCCTTTAATGTAAGATATGTGTTTTCAGGGTTTTTATATATGCTTTGGTGTTTGTTGGTGGTGTCTAAATCAAGTCATGCCAAGGTATTTTGATGAGGTAAGCAAGTTCAAGCTCAGTTTTACAAACACTTATACAGCACTCTGAAATGCTTGATTCTTATGGGTCAATTGTGGCACTCAGTGGTCTGATATTTCCTAAAATTCGCCATCTATGGCAATGCTATATATTAAAAGTTAAATAGTGCAGATAGGTCTGTTGTCCACCGTCAATAGCATAGCGATGCATGAAGCACCGCTTACTCAGAGGTCACTTTCAAACCAAGCAGTTAATATTGCTAAATGGGGAGAATTTGTGTGTTAAAAATTCAACAAAATTGAATCTGATGTGAAATCCACACAGAGAAATGTGTTGCCTTGCCTCACGTGTGCCTCGAGCTCAATTTGTAAACACCTGGATTCCTATCGAGAGGACTGCATTTCACCATGATTTTAGCTGTATGAAAGGCAAATTTGTGAAATTTTGTATGCAAAGAGGTCAATTGTGTAGTGATGTATGAAGAACAAAGCTCACACAGATGTCACTTTCAAACCAAGCAGCTGTCTGCTGGTCAGCATGATACATTTTCATGATCAACTGAACCTGATGTAAAATATGCTTGGGGACCTCACTAAAAGTTCCCACTAAACTTTTCACACAAAATTTCCAATCATGTTGATATTTCGTTTAAAATGGCTGGATTTCGCCCATGAAAATTCTTTGAAGAATGTTAAATGTATTCTTTAGTTTGCTCATTAGTATACTAAAACAGGTGGCACTTTCATGTCTCTCGTATCCCACCGCAGGCTCTCTCTCGCTCTCGCTCTCTTTTTTATCAAACGTAACTAGTGCCAACTTTTGTCTCTGTTATGAAAATAGTCTCAGAGGCCATTAGCACTAAACTCAAATCAATATTTTATGTCCATGGATTTATCTGTTTATCTGGGAAGTAGACATGTGGGCATCTTTATTTTATGTGTTATTTTGTAATAATGTCAGCCTAACTGTACATGTAGGCTACCACAATCAGTTAATGACCAATGGTACGAATATAGAGGAGGCTGTAAGCTCAACGAGTCAGCATGTGCAAGTCTGCCTTATGCAGCCAACTTCAACATAGACTCCAGTCCGACTTGTACAGCAATGCAACTGTTTGCTTTCTGAAATGTCATTTGACTGAAGTGCTGGAAAACTTTCCACCTTTATTGGAATATTTTGACTGTGAAAAAGTGGTTTAAGCTCATGTAGGCAATGAAGAAATGTAAATGCTGACTTGTGCTCTTGGTCAGACATGGAAATGTACTAGAGACAGGCAGACAATGCTTTCTTGGTGTTGTAAATGTCGAAGTTAGGTTTGTTTTAGACATATCTTTAAACACCTTTGTTTTTATGAGCTATTTATGGTGGATTGTATTGTTTAGGTTACATTTTATTTTAATAGTCCACTTAGTAACTATAGGTACCATTGTAAGTACATAAACTAACTCTCATTAATTTACAGCTAGAGGAACGCTTTTTGACTTTCTCAGTTTGTTTCAATCAGGCTATTCTCACAAAAATGCGTATAAATAGTACGAGTGTGCAATGTCGTGGAATGTATACGCCAAAACTCATTTTGGCATGTCTATGCCACGCTGTTTTTCGCGTGCATATGACACGCATTTTATGGTGTATAAAGAAAAAGTATAGAATAGGGTGACCATATTTTGATTACCGAAAAACCAGCACAATCGGCCCGGCAATGAGATACTCAAATGATTCTTGAAGTTTACTCAAAGATTAATTTTAATACATTTAAAGTATGCCCCCTCTCTATGGGTAGAAAATTGTTATATTACAAAATACTATCTATAACCAAAATCTTGGGAAAACAGCATATTTGCTTACCCCAGTATAGAATATAATAGGCTAGTTCTAATAAGGGCTCATTGTAATGCAGTGTTAAAACACACTCCACCTGCACCTGCATCAGATTTGTCTTATTTTAAATAAACACAAAAAAACTGAGATGAAAAATAAACTTAAAGCTGCTGTCCATAACTTTTTTTTGATTTACAAGATTTACAAAAATTATGTAATGAGAATGTACAACATGAATCAATTTTCCAAACCGTGTTTTTGCCTTACCCTGAATCATTATGGTACACTTATAATCAGTATTTATACTGGGACTATTTCAGGCCAGACTGGTAGGTACCGCTGCGGAGGAGCACAGTCCCTGCGTGATCCGCCATAGACATAAACAGAGAGAAGTAGCTCTGGCTGCAATGTTCTTCCGCAAGACGCATGCAGTTCTGTTTAATAACCACTAGAGTGCAAAAAGTTGCAGTCCGAGGTTTTTCCTCTTTGTCGCCACCTCAGTTCCAAAACCGCAATTACAGTTATTCACGGAATTATCAACATTACGTGAGGTGTGCCCCGGTCGGCACAGCGCGGAAGAATCAAATGTTTTGAGGAGAATGTGCAGCTGTCAGGAGAAGCGCTTTCAGTCACCACGCCGGTGTGGATACTGTCAGTCACAATCACAGACTTTACTGTTTGAAAGTATGACCGACATAAGAATGTCTATTTATCTAAGTAAATAGATAACATCCACTTTTGTTCTGACCAATCAAGGAGAAAAAAACATTGCAATACATATCACATCAAACGCAAATGATACTTTTTCAAATAGTTAATGTTGTCAGGATTGCGTGTCTACATTTAATATGTATTGGGCTACCTGTAGTACAGTTTCAATTTCTGTGCAGTCTAATTTCTAATCGTCATATACCAACACATTAATGTGAAGTAGAGGTGAAGCTCCCTCTCATAGCAAGCACAAATAACTGATGTTGCCATAATGCACATAGCAAAACGAGAAAGGATAATCCATATAGCAAAATGAGAAAGGCAAATAAAACAAAAGAAAAGTCCTTAACTGCATGAATTAAGCAAACAGGTGTGATACTGTTTACATCCTACAGCCTAATTCAACCACTGAAATGTCTTACCTGTCCAGCAGAAAAAAAAGCTGGAAAAACCCTTCAAAACACGGAGTTCACACCACCTTTATTTATCCTTGTTTTCACATCGCCCGGGGGAAGTCTCTTTTTTTTCACTCCGAAGTCCGAAGACTTTTGCATTTTACAGTGGATGAATCTCCAGTTGTCACTGGTGACTGTCGTTTGAACCTTTTTGGATACGCTATCAAACTGATAAGTTGAATTATATCAAGTGGTGCGAGAAAAGGCTGTCTCCACTTCCAACATCCTTACATTCGATAGCTATGGGTAAATAAGTGTTAAGTAACATTTTCCAAACATTTTTTTAATTTTGGCGCAGTTTTTTCTCTAAATAATGTTGATATGGCAACTAGTAAATAACTAGTTGTCATTAGTAAATAATGGCAACAAAGTTTCATCATCTTGGTGTTACAACTAACCCATGTTAGGTTGTGCCCCGTGCTCCCCTACATGTAATCTAACTCTCAGGGTATTAGTAGATTGGTTTGGGTTAGGTTAGTGTTAGTATAATAAGTTGACATGTACTTGCAAAGTTACTTATAGTCAGTAGAATGTATGTTGGGGGAACCAAAATAAAATGTTAGTAGATATTAAGCAGACAGTCAACTAATAGTCTAATGACTTGTAGTTGTAACAATTTAAACTGGAGGGCCAAGGTGGAACCGCGGGCTTGCGGGAGGTGGAAAAGGGGGGGTGGAGAGATCGGGCAGACCGGGGCAAAGCCAGTGGGAGTGAGGACAGCGGTGGAGCTGGAGGGGTGGAGGGATGAGGCGAGTCCGGCAGATCAGGATGATGACTGACCAAAGCAGAGCCAGAGGGATGATGGACCTCGTTCTACAATATTTCTATGTAGAAATCACTGACAGAGACCCCTCCTCTATCAGCTAATTACTGTGGGTATAGTTAGTAAGCATACTGACATCCTCCATAGCAACAAGCTTTCTCTTAGCTTTACTTTTCTCTGTTCCTTAGTAAAGTTGGTCTAAACAGCTTTGTGAATAGGCTTTGAGAGGAAACTAATTAGGAGAACTGATAAACTGATAGGAGTGGTAAGATAAAATGTTTTGTGAATACAGCTCCTGAAAGCCTAAAGGGCTAGGTGGAGCCAACGAATGAGGAGCTGAAGGGAGCCAGCGGAGACAGAGCCAAAGCACTAGATGGCATTGGCAGAGGATGAGGGAGTGGGAGGCTGGGTGGGACCATCAGTGACGACAAAGACTTGGTGCTGGGCATGAAAGCAGACTGAGGTTTGGATGGGACCAGTGGTGAAGGGAGGACTTCAGACAAGACTGGGAGATACAGACAGCCGGATGGGACCAGCAGAGGAGGAGGCAGCTCAAGGGCAGATACAAGGATGGAAACTGACTCAGTGTCTTTCAACTCAATCAGCCCCACCAAAACTCCCACTGGGATGGACAAGCCTGGTCAGAATTGGCAGCAAGCTCAGGCTCCAGGGCGGACATTGCCTCTAACAGGGGGTCAGTGGCGAGAATAGGCTCTGGATCAGTGTTTGCGGTGGGCTTTGGTTTAGGTCTGTGATGTCTACTGGCTCTGGATTGTCTGAATATCACCAGACCAAGCTCAATTTAAAATTAAACATTGGTCTGGGGAGTCTGCTCTGTATTTTCTACTGCACAAGAGGCGTGATCAACAGGCATCATTCAAATAACTAATTTGTACGCAATTAGATAGTCCTTCAACCAATCAGACCACAAGAGGCGTGATCAACGGGCAACGACCCATCACTTCTCTATCCGTCATCGCATTAAACCTGCTAATAGCAAGTCAGGTGGATAAGCCAGTCTGTAAAAGGTTCCCGTAAAAGTGTAACAAAAGCAGTGGAAATGAATGTATAGGTTTCCAGACTGAGTTGCCTGGCGAAATCAAATCGCCGACAGATCAGGCTGGGTTTACCCAGTCTAGGCTCTGGGTATAAGATTGATGACATAATGATGGTGGGAGTGCACTGGGAGGGCTGTAGTGGCGTGCCACTCGAAAAACAATCCATCAAGGTGCAATCATCCCAAGATGTTAGGTGGCAGTAGCCCAGGAACTCCTTCACATATATATCTATGTCCTGGTCATTCTGGAAAAGGCCATTCACAGTAGGTTGAGGTAAGAAAAGTTGAAACTGGATCTGTTGGCAGCAGTCCCAGTATATAACAACTGAAACAAAACAAACTTGCTGGAGGAAGCAAATCAAACTATACAGCAATGAGAAAAGAAAAAGACAACAACTGAAAATAAGGGCTATATACACACAGCTATGTACTAATCAATCAGCTAATGAATCACTGTGACAACAAATGCAAACCAAGGAAACATAAAGGAAAAACAAGAAACAATGAGAACCAAACTTAAAGTCCACGACACACTAGTTTCACGTAGGCAGACCTTCAGACGTACAGCAGAAGGTCTGGACTCTATCGCAGCTTTCATTGGCCAAGAACCGCCCAAGAGGACATTGGACTGACATGTCACAACCAATAATAGATCGCTTTTTATTGTGTCATGTTTCTGTGTCATAGGGTGTGAAACATACAATCGATGTCCCTGCAATAATCCCTGGCTTGCCCCTGTAAATTATTAATTCAAGAATTATGTGCAAGTTTACTGAAACAATGGAGCCACAAACTTCATATTGACTACTAAAAAATCCAGTGTTTAGTTGATCCTGGTAAGCGCTCATTGTCATTGTCAACAGCTCATTGTCCAAGGCTGAGACTAATGAAACACTAAACTAAAACTAAATATCTAGCAGTCTCTATTAATAGTAGTGAGAAAGAAAAAAGAATGGTGTGCAAACTCTATTGTGGGTAAAATACAGTCTCTTAAAACATTATTTTTGTTTTAGTTATATACAGCTGCTTATGGAGGTATTGCTACTACCTAAGATAAAACTCTATATATCTTTCATGTATTTGTCACTAACCAAACATCGGAAACCCAGTCAATATGCCATCCTCAAAAGTGTTTGTAGTGTCAACTTGGTATTTTAGTCACAGATGGGCTGATAAAAGTCCAGTTGAGAGTTAGAACAGAGCTGGCCAAATCAAGAAAGAGTTTTTTTTGCGCAATATGCACCAGACAGTCAACGGGCTGTGGGCAGTCTGTCTTTTTGATAACTATATTAGATCTATATTTAATGATGAATTCTGCTAGGTGGATGTGGCGTGAGGAATGACTGATATGAGTAATTGGCTCTTCTGATTTTCCCTGGCCATCTGCTAACACCTCACTTTTTTTCCTCTCTTTGCCATTTCATCTGGTCAGAATCTCAGGAAGTATATTAATGATAGTTATCATATTGAGGAAAACTGATATACCTTTAAAGTCCCCATCTATGACTTTTTTTTAGTTGCACTTAGCGTTCTTTCTTTACAAAAAAACTGACTGGAAGATCATATTGATCTTGTTAGTGATATGGACTCGCATACCGAATCATTTTGCACCTGGCCTTCATTGGCTGTCTCCACATTTTTTTCCTTCACTTGAAAGTGGTTATTTAGTTCATGTTCCCTTTTATTTTCATTACGGACCAAATATCACATTTTTCACACAAATGTGACCTCTAATAACTTACAATTCCCCATGTCATTCCAAACGTATGCAAGTTTCTTTCTTCTGTGGAACAAAAAGTAAGCTCTTGTTGCTCTTTTCAATACAATGAAAGTGTCCAAAACTTTTATGGACACTACAAAAAAAGTGTCCAAAAGTTTTCAAAAAAAAAAAAAAAGACATTAAAAACACTCGAAAGTGGTCCATGCAACTGATAGGATGATAGGAAACCCTAAGAGTCATAGAAAAAAATTTTATAGTATTGTTGGTATAAATTCATGTTTTTAGGTTGTTTCAGTTATGTTAAATAATATTTTAGATTTTAATAAAAGCATTTAATTACATTTTTTTCAATAGTAAAACTTTATGCAAACAGATATTATAATAATTTTTGAACATTGAACATTTTTGGTCTGCACAAGTGCACATTTATGTTGACGGATGTGTTTGAAACAGGCGAAGGGCGCATGACATACGTCACGAACAAACATTAGCGATTGGTTATGGCAGATCCAGAGTGGCTGTGGGCAGATCCAATAGTTTTAAACTTCAACAGAGTACCCGCCGTTGTGGAAATAAACGCTTGTCAATGGAGATGGCCAGACTCTATGTACAAAAGAAATGTATGAGAGTCTGGTAAGATGAGGCTAGTGGAAAGCACCAAAATCCAAAGAACATAAATGTTAAAGTCTGGAATTTATTGACATAATGAATGAAAGCAGAACATTTTATAATCTTGCTTCAATAAAAGTATTTGACTGACCATGAACCAGGATATAACACAATCCATAAAGTCTGGGTGGACCAACTACCACAGATGAACCTATCATCCAGTAAAAGCAATGCTAATTTATCTTATTACACGGCTCTGTGAAATACTTGATTCTGATTGGTCAATCGCGCATTCCAGCGGTACGTTATTTCCAGATAACAACCGCTCATCCGGGTACTACGAGTTATCTTGACCGGTACTACTTCTATGCTTAACGCTGGCGCCATCTTGTGGCTTAAACAGCCGTGGGTGACAACGGGAGACTTCAAGGCAGGTTTCCTTTATAACGTTTTTAATATAAATATTTTTCTTACACAAACGCATCGATTAGAATCAGAAGGCTCTATTAACCCATCGGAGTCGTGTGGAGCACGTTATGTGACGGACAGCTGCATTTTTTATGGACTCCAAAATACAACTTCAACGAGTGCTTGAATTAACGTTAGCCTGGACTTTTTAAATATAACTCCGATTTTATTTGTCTGGAAGAAGAATGTCATATACACCTACGATAACTTGAGGGTGAGTAAATCATAGGCTTGGTTTCATTTTTGGGTGAACTAATTCATTTTCAACATTTAGCAATGGCAAATCTTCAGCAATAGATAAAGGCTTAAAGCAGGTTGGAACTGTTTTTCATCGCGGAAGCTTTGCGTAAGAGCTAATAAAATATTTAATCTCAAGACAATATTTTGTGTCTAATAATTGGTTTATTCTGCGATAACAACCGGCTGGGTGTACATTATCCCTTACATGTCTCATCATGACTTACATAGGAATATTTATGCCCCTATTGCAATTCTGCCCTTTTTTCACGTCATACCTTTACCATTTCAAACAGAACAAGAGGGGTGTCCTGTTTCACCCACCCGTTATGTACAAAAAAATGTGCTTTTTTTTTTTTTTTTTTTTTTTTACAGAAACCGTTATTTAAAAAATATATGAATTTACTTCAATGTAAATACAGGTTACAAAGAACCTGATTATCTATATACACCAGCTAGGCATAATATTATGACCATCTTCTTAATAGTGTTGGTCTCCCTTTTGCTACCAAAACAGTCATGACTTATCGAGGAACGTACTCCACTAGACCCTGAAGGTGTGCTGTGGTATATGGCAGCAAGATGTTAGCAGCAGATCCTTTTAGTCCTGTAAGTTGTGAGTTGGGGCCTCCATGGAGATTATCCTACTGAAAGAGGCCACAGCCATCTTGGAATACCGTTTCCATGAAAGGATGTACATGATCTGCAACAATAGTTATGGTAGGTGGTACGTGTCAAAGTAACATCCACATGATGGCAGGACCCAAGGTTTCCCAGCAGAACATTGCCCAAAGCATCACACTGCCTCCGTCGGCTTGCCCTCTTCCAATAGTGCATCCTGGAGCCATGTGTTCCCCAGGTAATTGACGGCATCCACGTGCCCACTGTTGGTGCTTTCGGTGGTGGACAGCGGTCAGCATGGGCACCCTGACTGGTCTGCAACTATGCAGCCCCATACGCAACAAACTGCGATGCTCTGTGTATTCTGACACATTTCTATCAGAACCAGCATTAACTTCTTGAGCAATTTGAGCTACAGAAGCTCGTCTGTTTGATCGGACCACACGGGCCAGCCTTCACTCCCCACGTGCATCAGTGAGCCTTGGCCACCCATGATCCTGTCGCCGGTTCTCCACTGTTCCTTCCTCTGACTACTTTTGATAGATACTGACCACTGCAGACCGGGAATACCCCACAAGAGCTGCAGTTTTGGAGATGCTCTGACCCAGTCGTCTAGCATCAACCTTGTCAAACTCACTCAAATCCTAACATTTGTCCATTTTTCTTGCTTCAAACACATCAACTTCCTAATATATTCCAATCGCACTCACTCATTATGTCATGACTGATCAGTGTATGCATGTATGTATATATTTAAATAAATAAAAATAATTTTAGATGGGCTGTGTCAGATATAATGAAAATGCTGCCAAATGTATCATGCCACCAAAGCCTTGTCATTCTTTATTGGTAATTTTTACAAAAATGTCCTGAAAAATGTCCAACTCTATTTGTCAGGGAGTATTTGTCTGAAACAGAGTGCTTTAGTCCTTTAATGTGATCGTTTAGAAGATTTAGAAAGAACTTGCATTTCATGTTTATAGAAAAAAAATATTTCAAAAAATGAGACCACAGTATAGACAATGCAAACTCCATAAAAGAATAAGACAAAGAGTACAAAAGGCAGAAGGTATGAGTGTCAGTATAGCAGAGAGGCTTGCAGGCAGATCATTACTCACTTTCTGAAGGCAAGATGCATTTCTCACTGTGAATCCATAATTTAAAGTGAATATTGAAAAGTATCTGCTTCAACAAAGGCAGCAATTGTTCTGTTAAAACAGAGCAGCAAACGAGAAATGTATCACTGAGACACAATCAGCCAGACATGGAAATACTTGCTTTCAGAAATTGCAAAGCTATATTTCTCTGTCTGTCCATCCTTCAGTAAAAAGTTTCAGTCATCTATAGGTCTTCATCAGTTCATCTCCTTGCTCGTGTCATACTTTGCCAGCTATTGGCAAGCTCAGCTCATTAAATGAATTCATTATTGAAACATTCTCTCTGTGTGTGTTAGACTATGTATTTGTCTATACTCTATCCAGTGCTTCATTCACTAACCTTCAAACTGACAGGCTCTGCAGGAATGAGGAGAAAGAGCATAGCCAGGAACCATGCACATAAAAAAACTAAAGGCAAACTAATTACAGTCTGTGTAATTAGCAAGCATTTGGCTGTTCGCCAGCTCAATTCACTTTAAAGAGAAACTCTGCCTCTGTTAAAGACTTAAAGGGAAAAGTCCATATTGTGTTTACACTCATGGGAACTGCTGCTAGCCTTGACTCAGTTGGAACTGGCTGAGCATTTATTAGTCTTTGGGTCCAAATCTCACACACTGTGGAGAGAGAGAGAGAGAGAGAGAGAGAGAGAGAGAGAGAGAGAGAGAGAGAGAGAGAGAGAGAGAGAGAGAGAGAGAGAGAGAGAGAGAGAGAGTGTGTGTGTGTGTGTGTGTGTGTGTGTGTGTGTGTGTGTGTGTGTGTGTGTGTGTGTGTGTGTGTGTGTGTGTGTGTGTGTGTGTGTGTGTGTGTGTGTGTGTGTGTGTGTGGGCATGTTTTTGTGACATATGAAGACACAAATGTGTATAATGACATGTGTATGACATAGGTATTACAAGGAGAGGGTGAAATATGAGGACATTACCCATGTCCCCACTTTTCAAAATGCTTATAAATCACATGCTTATATGTCACAAAAACAAACGTTTTAGTGTGTGTGTGTGTGTGTGTGTGTGTGTGTGTGTGTGTGTGTGACACAATTTAGTTAATTAATTAGAAGTACAATCAATAAAGGCCACTTCATGATTTGTCGATTTAGAAATTCCTCTTAGCCTTATCAGCATATTCAGGTTTATTGGGAATTCATCCACAGAATGTTAATGAACTGGCTGCCTTGGAAAGATCCATATTTAAGTTTAAAACATGACTGCATTTTTTGTTTGTTTTGTTTATTTGTTGTTATCCTCCCTCCCATTTCCAAAACTTCTTAAAGGGGGGGGTGAAACACTCAGTTTCAGTCAGTGTCATGTCAATCTTAAGTACCTATAGAGTAGCATTGCATCCTGCATATCTCCGAAAAGTCTTTATTTTTTTTATAATTATATAAGAAAGATGCGCTGTTCCGAGTCTTTCCGAAAAAAGCCGAGCGGGTGGGGGCGTGTCGTGTGAGCGGAGCTAAATAATGACGTGTGCGCGCCGCTGTTATTGTGTTGAGTGCGTCGTAAAGCTGTGTCATCCCTAACAGCGGGAAAAAACTTTATTCAAAATAAAAATATGGCTTTTAATCAGATACAGCCATACATCTATGATCCGGAATCAGACCCAGAGGCTGCAGTTGAACAGGAGCAGCAGCAAAAACGACTAGAGCAGGACGTCTCTATGTGGTACAAGTTATACACTAACTATATAATATGCTTAGCGGCTTGTGTTATTTACATATTTATACTTGAATTATACCGTCGTATTTTTGTCTTTGAAGGTGTACATGTGGTAAGTGCAGTTGTGCACGTGTGTGTGTGTGTGTGTTTACGCGTGGTTTGTGTAGACAGGCTAGTGTTTACATAGAAAGACACGGAATAGTAGCGCATTTGAATGAAGAAGCGCGCTTATTTAGTTCAACATATTTCCCCACTCTTTGTGTATTGTTGTTTGGAGTGCTTTTACAATACACAAACATAAACATAAAGTTACACATATAGTGGCCAGCTAAACAAATGTACACGCACTACACATCGCATGCTCCATTGATCAATTAACTATACGTGATCATGTTTGGGCTACTTGATGGGCATAGGCAAAAACACAGACATCTGAAGCAGTCTTACTCACCGCCTGCGGTTCTAACGTTGGGACCTTTATCGTTGGGACTAATCCATCCTTCAGCATTAGGCGATCGGAAAATCCGGCGTTGAGCTGGGCCTTGTTTATGAAACAGTCGGCACCGAAATGCAGTGAACAGACATAAACCTTTGCGCAACTCAGTTGCTGATCCGGAAAAGCAAATTCCATCCACTGTTGCCTTAACGCGGGTTTTTTTGGCAATCTGTACAGGACTGTCTTGGTCTGGCAACCAAAAACGCACTTTTTTGGTGACATTGTTAATTTCTTGAAGTCACATCACCTGTGCAGCGCAGCCTACAAGCCAGCGCTTTGATGGGCGTAGCCTGTTGCTTTCGCTCTCTCCCTCTCTCTCTCTCTCGCTCTTCCGGTAGAATTGTCCTTACGGCCCATACAAGGAAATTCCGACCTTTTAACGTCAAGTGGACGCATGATCGAAAAAAACTTGCCGAAACTTATGACTAACCGGAAGTAGTATTTTTGACAAAGAAATACTCCCATCAAACGTCCACCTTAACTTTTGAAACTTTGTCTATGTTTAGGATGGGAATCCAAGTCTTTAACAGTGTAAAAAGAACAGTATGCATGAAACAGCATTTCACCCCCCCTTTAAGCTAATTGTTTAACAATGTCTAATGTCTTTTATGTCAATTGTTAAATATAATCAAAACATTATATATATATAATATAACTAAACATGTGTCATCGTTTTCAAAAACCTTCGTCTTCACAGTCCAGACTATGAAACGAAGAAGAAGGCCCTTTCAAAGTTATCCGCTTTGGAGAACGTTTTCAAAAAGCTACCTTTCCATTGATTTAAACCGGTGTCTCAGTGTGGACAGAAGGCCAAAACGGAGAGAAAAAGATGCATAATCACACAAACATACACTGTAAAAAATTATTTAAAAAATAAGTTACCTGGCTACCTTAACATTTTTTGTTCATTTAAATAAAAAATATGAGTTAAGACAAAGAACATTTTTGAGAATCGACACCCTTTATTCAAATATTATTAAAATATTTTGTAAGTATATTGGGTAATTGTGTTTTATTTGTGATGAGGCAGCCAAATTGTGCTATTTTCATGATTTATAACATTTTTATGTGGTTCACATACAATAATATTTTGAGTTTCTATTTATTAAACTAATTTCCTTCATTGTATCAACTCAAATTTTTAATTTCAATAAACTCAGGCAACCAGGTTACTTACTTTTTTTTAAGTTAAACCAACAAAAAAATGTTTACATTGTAGCCAGCCATCTGAAAAACATGATTCATCAAAATAGTTAACTAAAACTATACACATATAGATAGATAGCTTGTGGAGTTGCATTTCACTTAAATTTGAGATTAATCAAAAGTCCAAGGCATGTGTGACCATCGGATTTGTTATAAAATGTATGTGAGGGACTGGGTTCTATTTTACCTTTTACCATTATTTAACTTTAACTATTGTTATTGTTAAAATAGTAAGATTATTTTGCTGCTAAGATCTAGTATATGTCTATATATCTGTGTCAGACGCTGTAACTAGGAACAGGCTAAAGACTCAGATGATCAAAATACAAACTTTAATAAATGACGGATATTCACCCTGGAGTCCTTGAGCACAAAGGTGTCGACTAGCTAGGAAGAGGTCCCCAGTCCTCTCTGCACTGGGCTCAGGGGCTAGAGCCGCTGCTCGACTCTGGTAAGGGGCTGGAGCCGCCGCTAGACTAGATAGAACTTATAGTTTAGTTCTTAATGAGTCATACATTAAAACATGATTATTTGTGCATTAGTTAACCATGCATAACCAATGCATATTAGTGCACCCGCATTGAAAAATGTTACCATATTTTGTTCAAATAAGCTATTGTAACAGATGTAGTCCACTGAAAGGCAAGTTGCCGAACACAAATGCAGTTTTATACAAAAATCTAAACATAAAACAAAGAATTGGCAAATCAAGAAACTTGGCTAACACAGCAGGGCTAAACAGAAAACACTCACCAAACAGCTGGGTTACGACATTCATACTAGACGAGGACACATGGCAAACATGAGGGTTTATGCTGCGATCCAGACCAGTTTTTGAGCTTAAGTTACAACTACGTGTGTTTATAATGATGTCAAACTACGACTCACAACTTTGTAGCGTTCCAGGCAAAGTCACGCCAAACTGCCTGAGCACAAGGACTTGCGGTAGCTAGATTTAAACAAATCATTGTGGACCGTACGGGGCTTATGCTCATTTACAGTCATCTATCGCCAAAGGTGTTTACTCCTTGTTTATTTGAGATAAACGGAGAAGAAAAAAAGCAATGCAAAAGGCAAGAGAATCTGTTATCTTTTGTTTTATGTTATTGGTATATTTGGAAATTTTATTTGGATACTTGGAAAATTAATTTATTGTTGCACTCAATGGACTGAAAACTAGCTAAGCTAACGCTAGAAAAGCTGCTGATTATGCATAACATAACGGATAAATAATGTTAGAGCAATACCTTACTTTAATAAACTAATGCTGCGTTCCACTCCACTATTACACACAAACTTTTGAACTTCCCTAAGCACTTCCCCTCGGAGGAATCCCTGCCGCCATTTTGAAGTGTGTTCCACTTCGTGAAGTGGACAAAGGAAGTTTATATGGACAGACCCTAGCTCCCTCGATTTTGACAGAGGGAGCGAGTCTACTTCATTTACACTTCAGGCAGCTTTATATACCACAATGCAATTTTGCAAAATGCGATTGTGACGTCACCGCATATCGCGTTTAATTTACCCCACCACAAACAACTCTATGATATTTAAAATATTTTTAAAAACAATTAAAACAACCCAAATACACCTATACTGTATGCATATAGAATGTTGCATTAAACAATTTCGTAAAGGAAATAAATGAATAATAAATACACTTCATAGTTGATTCCAAGTGATCAAGGGCTTGGGGTGTTCCAGTTAAGTCCATTGCAAAGTTTCCGCCAGTAGTGGGCACTCATGCAACGTTAGCAATGACGCACATCTGAGTGAACGAGACGGAGGGACGTTCGCAGGTGCTGGGCATATTAAAAACGAACTGGAATGCAGCATAAGTATTATGTCCACACTAATACACTGTAAAAAAAATATTGTTGGTTTAACTTAAAAAAGTAAGTAACCTGGTTGCCCTAAAATTTTGGGTTTACTGAAATAAAAAATTTGAGTTGATATAATGAAGGAAATTGGTTTAATAAATAGAAACTGAAAATATTATTGTATCTGAACCACATAAAAATGTGATAACTCATGGAAATAGCACAATTTCGCATCATTACAAATAAAACACAATTACGCAATATGCTAACAGAATCTTTTAATAATATTTGAATAAAGGTTGTCGATTCTCAAAAATGTTCCTTGTATTAACTCAAAAATGTTAAGGCAACGAGGTAACTTTTTTTTTTTTTAAATGTACAGTGTGTAAAAGAACAATACAGAAAATTCTGTTATATTTATACAGTACATTGTGCCCTATTTTTATGGCTTTTTTATGGACAATACACTTTTTTTTTTTAACAGTGTATTGTACCGTAAGACTGAACGGTAGCTTGCTGTTATGTTGCTCCTCTGAAGTGCATCGTCATCTACAGTATTCAACTGTACTGTACAAAATTGCCTGTATTTTTACGGGGGGGGGGGGGGGGGAGGGGATTAATTTTTTATTGTGTGACCTCTTTAATACCAGTGTTGGGTAAAGAAATTAATTACTAGTTATTAATTACATCTCAAATAGTGTAATTCGATTGCTGTACAAATTACTCTCTCCAAAAAGTATTTAAATACTTTTGAATTACTTTCTAAATCATATATTAACCTTGATTTAAGCAATTCAAGGTTAGACATGAAACGGCTCTTTTAATGAATTCAAATAAATAATATAAAACTACATCAGTTACTCTTATTAACTGACCAAAGTATTACAAATGTGAAAAGAATACATAAAATACATAAAGTTAGACTTTAAATGTTGATGTTAATTTCACTATAGTGTTATATATAATTATATTTAGTATTTAGTTAAATTACATCAAAAGTAACTGTAATTAAATTACAGAAAAAAATAAGAGTAATCTCTTGCTTTACTTATTCAAGGGAAAAGTTATTAAATTACAGTAACTAATTACTTAGTAACTAATTACACCCAACACTGTTTAATAGAGACAAAAGTCTATGCAATATCCTGCCATCAGGATCTTCAAGATTTCTCGAAGATATAAAGAGAAGATATAAAGGAATAACTTTATGACATATCACCCGTCGTATTTGTCTGTGTAGATACATTTTCTCTCTCTGGGAGAAGGATCACTGGGTCATTTGAGCTGAACACTCTCAGCTCAGAATAATAAACTGGAGGAAGAGGGCCCTCAGGGTAGCCAAAGAAAACAGCTCTCTGTTATGGATGAGCCTTGAATGCACGAAGAAGTGTGCATGAAGGATGTTAGGCGCGGGAGTGAAAGGGCGAGCAAAGTTCAGCAACTCGAGATACTCAAAGTTTTTTGTGTATAAGAGTATTATGTCTGTGTGTATTTAGGGTCCAAAGGTGGTTATTCATTTGATTCATTGATATGTGTACTTATTTCTCCAACAGGAAATATTGTGATTCTGTTGGCTCACACTCAACATGACCGCAGTTTACACTGGACTGAACACAAACATTCCCAAAAAACAGAGCAGACTGCAGAGAAAGAGGGATCGCGAAGGAGAGATTACAGCAAAATAATTTGTCAATAGCCGACAGGTAAGGTTAAACTCTTTACTGTAACCAATTACAAAAGCTATTTGAAGAAAACATCTTTGAGTTGCCCAGAAGTGAGTGATTCATTTCAGGAGAGTGACATATTTTATATTGCACTCTGTCACAGTTTGAGACGCTAATAAATCCTGTCAGTCCCTGTAGCATTCTCCTCACAAACTCTTATGCCATAAAAGCATACTTGACATGACATAGACACAAATACTTGGCCAGCACATTGCAAGTGGACAGTTGTACACACTTAGCATTTGTTTTGGCATAGCTGTGGTTGTAACAAACCTCAAGGGGCAGCCTTCAAATGCCATAGAGCCCTTTTCACATTTTTGGGGTTTCTGCAGAGGTCATCATTTTTGGGTACCTCTATAGTGGTAACAAAATAAATAAATACAAATATAGTTTTTGCATTTCTATTTGCTCCAGTAACAAAATAATAAACACAACAAAAAAATCACAATAGCATTTCTATGATTTAAGACTTAAATGCATACCTCGGGTCTTTAGTGACCCGGGACATCAGTCACTACCCTCCTCCTCATTCATTTTTTAAAGTTAGACATAAACCTTCTTAGTATTCCTGAATCAATTCATTATAAACAATATAACAAGAATAAAGTAATAACAACAATAAATTAATCATTGATGACTGAATAAGTGCAATTCACCTTTATTCCTCAAGGTGGCAATGTCTGATGCACAATGATGAAGTGTGGTTTCATAGTTACCACAGGCAAAAAAACTAAAGAATAGGAAGACTCATCAGCAAAACCAAGGGGGTAATCTAGCACTTGGAAAGCGTTCCACCCATAGGGGCGGCCATTGCTAACCAAGCCGTCACCTGCTGTTAGCATCCCATTGACTCCCATTCATTTTTGAGTCAATTTGACAGTGAATAACTTTACATCTGAGGCGTTTAAAGACTCCATTTGTCCATTGTTTATTTATAAAGAAACACGACAATGCATAAAAAGCTCCATTACCTTGTATCTTACACTATCGCCCCGTAGAAGCTGTTTTTGTAAAAATAGGCTAACGATTGCGTCATAACCGACGCGACTCTGTCGCACAGTTAAGAAATTACCGTATAGACAAGAGGAGACGCTCAGAAGCAATCTTATACTGTCTATGAGACAGTCGGGGGGACGTGGAGACATAAAATCTGATAAAGTCAAGGGGAAGAATGGGGAGAAGCCCATAGTGAACCAAAAGCAACGGGAGAAAATATTGAAACAACGTGATTCAGATTTCATTTTCCACAACTACTAGAAGACCTACAACTGTCAGACAGCTGGCTCACGTCACATCTACGTCATCAAGCTCAGTCTGAGCCTGCGCAGTACGCTCAGCCATCAGGAAGTGAGTGCCTCTGATTGGCCTCATTTTCCGCCGTTGAAGTCAATGGGATAGCTCTGTCCATTTCTTTTACTGTCTATGAGCAAAACTCGAAATGGCTCTGCAATATAATGTAGGAAGTACACAGTCATCTGGTGATCTGGTGAAGAAGCTGTCAGTGATCAAAATATTGATTTTGAAGATGTTAAAAAAATAGTTTTGAGAATATGTTTGAGATGGTGAATATGAGGCAGATGCTGAATGTACTGAAATGATGCATCTGCTCAAACTGAACCCTTACAAGCTCCAAAAGGTAACAAAATATGCTTTATATTATTCTTCTGTAATTGTTACTGTAATATCAGGAGAGTTTTATATTATTGTGATAGGTAGAAATATCCATTAGATATAGATCAGGGTTGCTAAAGACCTGAAAATGTAATAATGATTGACGAAACAGTCGTGCATTTAAGGGTTAAGTATCCTGAAAATATTGATTACTTGGGTCAGAAAAGAGAAAATGTCACATTTGTTGTCACACTTGTCGTCTGTTTGATTTCCTTGTCTGTTTCCATAGTTTTACACTGATAGATTAGTTGAACACCTGTTACTCATTCATTTCTTCGATTGGTTTTGTATATATTGAGCTTGTCTGTCAGCCTATGTTGTCTCTCCATTGCATTTTTAGTTGGTTGTTCTGTTGTTTTTGGAAACCATCCTAAGAACGTTTGTTTTATGTTAAGTTTGTGAATAAACCATAAGTGCTGCAAGTAGATCCTGCTCTATTTCGTCTCTTCATCGGCCAACTGTGACACACTCCCTCGGCTGTTGTATTAAAAAAACTATGTTAACTAGTTTTCTCTAATTTAATGGAAAGGTTATATAACACAAAGTATAGTCCTAGATTTTTTATATTTAATTTTTTATGAACATAGAAAATTAGATTTACGATGTTAATAGCTATTGAAATGCATCCTCACTGTGAAGAGGGGCCATTAAACCAGCTTTAGTTTCCTTGCTTTAATCATAGAAAATATATATTACTTTCAATACAATGTTTCCATCTATATTGTGTGAGAGCACAAGGAAGAAAGTAGATGTAAAAGAAAGATTATGGGTTTAGGCTAGAGGAAAACACAATACTGTTGGATGTGCTTTCTTTACCTAAGGAGACTTCCTTTCAATGGGCCGTCTCTCCACATTAACTGTAAAAGCCAAAGATAACACTCGAGAGTGCTGCTTTTGGCCTTTGCTCCATCCGTGTGCTGAACTGATTTCCACGGTATAAGTCAGAAATGAAGTGATCTTTAAAGTAATAATTGGTTGATCACTGACATATTTGTATGCCCCTAGAATTATATTAAGTCAACTACGCAGAGGATTGCATAAGTGAGTTTCCTATGAAATACATATCTGTGTTACCCTCGGTTTTTCATTTTATTTGGCAGAAATGCTTTACTCTTAGCAGTGTGAACAAGTGTCACAGCAGCTGCTGAGCGGACGCACAGAGTAACGTCATAACATCATTTTAAACACACTTAAATGCATACACATAATATACGTAGACGCCCTATAGACTTACGCTGCCTATTGGAGCGGACGTATCAGCGCGGCGCCATCTTGGATGGGTCCCCAATGCGCCGCCCCCTGCATTTATTTCTACTGAGGAAGATGTATTCTCAACTACAATGATCATAACTCCCCGAGTTTTTACCGGATTTTCACACGGTTTGGTTAGTTACAAACTGCAGAGACCTAGTTATGATACAGGACGCTGTCACACATTGAAAAATTCTGCTTTCATGTAGAAAGACTTTGTATTACGAGCTTCAACTAAGACATATGGTAGACTATGACATTTATAAATGTATAAATGAATGAATTTTATATTTTAATAAAGAAACCAGTTTGATTGTTCATTTGAATTTATTTCTCTCACACAGGCATATTGATAAATGTATAAATTTATGAATTTTATATTTTAATAAAGAAACAAGTTTCATTTTTCACTTAGATTTATTTCTCTCTGACACACACACTCACACACACACACACACACACACACACACACACACACACACACACACACACACACACACACACACACACACACACACACACACACACACACACACACACACACACACACACACACACACACACACACTCACACTCACACTCACTCACCTTCTGTAACACATAAGCTCCCATATATACTGTACCAGCTCAGAATTATTTTTTTTAAAGGCCTAAAGTAAACGTTATAACTCCAGGTCATTCCAGAATCTTACATTACCCTGTCAGGCTTGCAACTGGGACTGGGGAGCTAAAATCCTTTAAAATGAACTGTTTTGCACAGCTTCTTGCGTATGCTTGCACTCTGTAACTCCAGGGTAGTTAGTTTTGCGATGTGTTGCAGCCTTACTTTGTGAAATAGGCCTACAGACACCACAAATGACACAAGCATGAAATGATAATGATGTATAAATTGTAAAATAACCTAAATTATTGTTCAGTCTTACTTGTGAAATGTAATCCCATGCGATCTGGTAGAAATATTGCGTTATTGCAACCGTAAGCTGCATAAAATACGGGCATAATTGCTCGCTCTCCATTGACTCTGAATGCTAGCGCTGAGTGGAGAGACCCAACCAATATGGCGGCGACGCTGGATCACGCTCCAGCACATCATGGGGCGTCTACGTATATGATGTCTATGCTTAAATGTATCTAATATGATAACCAGAGCTGCGTTACCTCATACTCATGACTGGAAAAGAGGAAATGGCAACTGTGTCCCGTCATAATAAAAGTCCCACTGCTCACGCCATCATGATAAAAGTTCCACTGCTCATGAGTGGTTTTTGCGTAACAATCGCTCCAGCAGCTGTGTTCAACTCCTCAAACTCGGTCCTGCTCTGCAGTAACATTATTAACATAATACACGATTTCTGCCCGAGTCTGTCCCGATTATTTTCCACCGGCTGTGAGGTGAAGATCACATGTCCCAAGATTCTGCGCTTAAACTTTTGAATAGGCGACCTCTAGCAGATGGAAAAGTTACAGTAATTTTTGTGTATGTTTTTTAAATACATGTATTCTTACTAAGACCAAAATACAGTAAAACAGCAATACTGTGAAATATATTAACAATTAAAATGATTGTTTTCTATTTGAATATATGTAATTTATTCCTATGATGCAAACCTGAATTATCAGCATTACACCAGTTTCCAGTGTCACATGATCCAGAAATCATTTGAATATGCTGATTTGACACTCAAAAAAAAAAAAAAAAAACATTTCTTAATATTTCCAATTTTGAAAACTTTGTGCTGCTTAATGTTTTTGAGGAAACTGGGATGTTTCAGGGTTTTTTGATGAATAGAAAGGTCAAAATAACAGTGCTTATTTGAAATAGAACTCTTTTGTAACATTATAAATGTGTTCATTGTCTTTTTTTGAACAATTTAATGCATCCTTTCTACATAAAAGTAATTAAAACGGTTGTGTATTTCATTGATGTCATTGATTCAATTCAATAAAATCTATTTATTAATTACAGCAATTCAATATTCTATAACTCTAAAAGAATCCATAAAGTTCTGAACAGATAAAGTGCTTCATAAATGCTTAAGTTTTAGATGTTGTCAGAATGTTAATAATGTACGGCCTCCTCTTTTCAAACAGGACATTGGTCATAATGTTGTGCATCTGTGCATGATCACCCCACCTCACCTGAAGTGTTGTGGGAATGCTGTATGACTAGGAGTAACACATTACCCAGTTGGGCTGTATTTTTCTAGAAGGTTTGATGTTGACTTGTTCTCTGTTCTGGTCTTTTGATATGTCACATTCTTTGTAAAGCTCAAAGGCTGACCCCCAAGCCAGGAGAGCTTTTGGGAAAAGTTTGTTTCTGTACTTACACATACTCCTGGAGTTTGTTGTTTTTGGTTGAAGAAGCAAATGTATTTCATGGTGATCCATCTTTTCTGTCTTTTTCCATTAATCACTCCCTGTTCTCCTGGTACAGTAATCAGCTGAGTCTCTAGTCCAAGTTCTGCTGTTGTGTTTTCCCAGAAGTCTCCCGTCCCCGCAGATCATGCTTCGAGACACATTTCACAAGCGCGAGTAGATGGGAAATTCAAAAGCTAACATTTACACAAAGAATACTGATAGAGGATAGAGGAATAGCAAAGAGTGAAAAAAGAAAAGAGCCGCGGTTTAATCCAAGTCGGAAAGGACACGGCCCAAAAGGCAGGTTGTGTAAATGGTGTTGTGTTGGTGTTTATAGGTTACTCGCGTACTAAAAGGTTACATGCTGCCATTTCTTTCCCCTTCTACAGCTTGACATTTCCTGACACCCTTGACCAACTGTCTATTAATTACGGTGACATTTCAGGCTAAACTGGCCGTCGAAAAATGCCAGAGGAATCTTAAGACATTTTACTGAATAGGAGGATTTTTAGTTGCAGTGGTAACATCGGTCTTCTCTCTGGTCAGGATCAGATGATCAGTGATTAGAGACTGAAGGTCATTATTGATCATCCATATGTAATTGCGGAAGCTTCCTGTATTGATGTAATCAGTGACTCTTGAAGGAATATTCTGGGTTTAGTACAGGTAAAGCTCTATTGACAGCATTTGTGTCATAATGTTGATTAGCACGTGACAAAATATCTACTGGACTGTCCTTCACTGTTTTTAGGAAAACAACAATTGCTGTAACAGTAACACACTTTCATGTTGGAGATACAAAACAGCGGCACCATTCCCATTGGAAATGTGAAGCTCAAGGTTTTGTTAAAGCACATTCATTATTCAGTTATACCCTGTTTATTATTTGATCTGTAAAGTCATCTAAATCACTATTTTTGTGTTAGGAATACTCGTCTAGGTGGATGAGGCAGATGCTGAATGTACTGAAATGAGCTCTGATGAGGACAGTGGTGATGCATCTGCTAAAACTGAACCCTTACAAGCTCCAAAAGGTAACAAAATATGCTTTATATTATTCTTCTGTAATTGTTACATTAATATCAGGAGAGTTTTATATTATTGTGATAGGTAGAGATATCCGTTAGATATAGATCAGGGTTGCTAAAGACCTGAATATGTAATAATGATTGACGAAACAGTCGTGCATTTAAGGGTTAAGTATCCTGAAAATATTGATTACTTGGGTCAGAAAAGAGAAAATGTCAAATTTGTTGTCACAAATTAATGTTTTAATATAATAAATACATGTTTTAATATAATATAATATAATATAATATAATATAATATAATATAATATAATATAATATAATATACATTTAAAATAAATATTTTTTCCCATATAGATGTCCCATCCATCCAATATTTTTTCCTTCCATCCATCATTTTCTTCTTCTTCTTCTTCTTCTTCTTCTTCTTCTTCTTTTTTTAATCAAGATAAGCATTTTACTCTTGTTATAGGTTTTCATATTTGAACTGTAGATTTCCATAAAAAAAAAAAGATGTTTTACACATTATATTGGCCAACTGAATATATATTTAGGCAGTTTCAATATCTATTTAACTATTAAAGCACATCTCATATTACTATGGTGAATGTTTCCTAAAACAGCCACTGAAATAAAATGCCACAAGGCAGGGCCATTTGTTCATCCTAATGAGTAGATGAAGTGAGGGTATAGATAAGGGTTCACACACACACACACACACACACACACACACACACACACACACACACACACACACACACACACACACACACACACACACGATTCAGCTTGTCTGGAAAATGTCTCCTTCAATGTATGTTCACTCTTTTCAGCCTCTCTTTTACATTCACCTATAGAGTGTTTTGTTAGATGGTTTTTAAAGCACACGTAATTCCGCCCGCTCTTTCTCCCGTTAATCTCCTCAGGGAATGATCTGATTAGCATCTCTGCTAATAACAAAGATGTTGTTGAACAAACTGGTCACATCTATACAACATGCAGCCCTTGCTGAAGGGAAATTAGATCCACTGTGAAGACAAAAGCCCTGAGCTGCAGCCCTTAACGTTTATTAAATTCAGGAGGGCAAGGTAAAATAAATATATAAAACTAATTATCATATTGCATAACTATGGTAATTTATGCAGTAGCAAGTCAATGCTGTGGCACAATGGGTAGATGCCGCATAACATGTCCTTGGACTTTTGTTGAGCATCCAGGATTTTAGTTGAAAAAGTATATGAAAACACCACTGTTGTGTAAGCAGTGTTGCACAGTAACTTTGAAAAAGTTATCTGATTACTGATTACTCCTTTAAAAAGTAACTTAGTTACTATACAGATTGCTTGATTTTAAAAGTAACTAAGTAAGATTACAAGTTACTTATTGCAAAGTTAAAATTTACTTTATTAGTTATATATAGCAGTTTCCGACAACACCCCTGCAGCCTAAACATAGAAATGACAACCGTTTTTGCCAACACTCACTTTATTGGAAGTGCATTTTTTAACAGTAGCGTTAACATTGTATCTCCTGATATTTCAATTCGAAATAAAAAAATATTTCCTGAAAAAATACTCTCCCCGAGATGCAAGAAGAAAGCAAAAATATATATTTAAAAAAAATTACTAAGGAAAATGACTAGGTTGACTTGGATAAGTTACTTTAATCTGATTACTGGTTTGGAAATAGTAACACGTTACATTACTCGTTACGGTAAAAAAGTAGTCAGATTAGTGTAACGCGTTACTAAGTAATGCGTTACTGACATCACTGGATGTAAAGTTGTTGTGATCTGACATGTCTCACATCTTTTAACATTTGCCTTCACTGGTTCATTTTAAAGGTCCAGTGTGATCTACTGACAGAAATACAATATAATATACATAACTATGTTTTCAGTGGTGTATAAAGACCTTACATAATAAACCATTATGTTTTCTTACCTTAGAATGAGCCATTTCTATTTACATACACCGCCGGTCCCCTTACAGTGAAGTTGCCATTTTGGACCGTCATGTCAGTAGCCCCAAATGGACAAACTGCTGAGCACTAGCTAATCTCTGCTGTCTCAGACAACATCTTTTTCTTGTGACAGCCACCATAGATTCTTTATGTGTTTCGAAAGGGATGGGTGAGCTGATGACTGAGCCACTGGTTGCAATTTGACCACTAAATGCTGTTAAAATGTACACACTGAACCTTTAAATGGCCTTGCGGTGTGTGACAAATACATTTTTAAAAATAATTTTTTTCCATCTACTGTCTAAATGAATATGACAAATCACTTGATATGGATATGCCTGTGGTTTCCTCTACTTAGGGAACCACCCGAGTGATGGCTACTTGTACCTTAATGGTCTGTAACACATTTTTTTTTTTTTTTTCATTATTATTATTTTTTTGAGAGTTGATTGTTAGGGTTAGTGCAAGGGTATAGAATACAGTTTGTACAGAATAAAAACCATTACGCTTATGGAGAGTCCCCATAAGCCACATATATATGTGTGTGTGTTAACTACTCAAAGATATTATAGCTAGTTAAAAACTTTGCTTTCTACTTTTTTTCAGTTTCACTGTCAAATGAGCGTTGTGTACTTTCATATGCTCGTTGGACTGTCAAATGAGTGTTATGCACTTTCATATGCTTTAAATAGTTTCTTGTGATGTCAAACTATCATATTTACACTTTATCATATTCATTTTCATGGGATAAGTTTCACAGTATACTGAATCTCCTCTTTTTCCGCAAAAAAAAAAAAAAAAAAAAAAAAAAAACTTGGACTATATGTAGACAAACTCATCTTCTGTGGTCTGTCACTGGACGTTTAAAGTCCTAAAGCACAGCTAAAACTAATCCACCCTAATACAACTCCCAATTGGACTGTAATTGGATTGGAATATTTTGGTTGGGATATGGAGCGAAAATTAAAACATGATCAGAGGAATGCAGCATATGGATTGGGGAAAAGAGAGACAGTCTCATTCTTTTGAAAATAAAAAGTTTATATTTAGAAGAAATTATTGAGTTTGCCTTTACCTTTCAAAGATGTTGAGGTAATTAGTTTAAACGCATTCCTTTTGATTATGTTCTGCTTCCAAAAACAACGCTTTAATTTGGATGCATAGTCAGAATGTCATGAGAAAAGAAAGACAGTCTGGTTGCTCGAGCAGGAATATTTGTGAGTTTGCCCATGAGAAAACCAACAAATTCCACACAATTCATATAACTGCTTATTCCTGCGGCCAATTATACTCCTCTTTCTCGATCTGTCTTAGTCTCTGGAGATATTCGGTGGAGGGCCTTTCAGCTCTATTACGCAGTGAAGCGAATGAACGTATCCTCAGAGAGAGGCTGCTTTTACTTTCAGACCTGTCTCATAGGAACTGAGCCAGAACTTAGTAACTTCACCTCCAACTGTCCCACACTCTGGGTTACTAACAAACCTTGACCTTGATTTTATAACACATTCCCACGCTCATTCCTCTGGCAGTTGTCACGATTTGAAGTGACTTTGAATGAAAGGCCGCTGCAGACTGGATGTTGTTACACCACTTAAAGTCATGAAGTACTTTTTTTTTTTTTTTTAAAGCACTTCCACGGATCAGCTTTGGGGAAAATGGTTAGAGCCCGGCATAGAGACATAGAAAATTAAAGGCTGAGACCTTGTTCAGTTTAATCAAAGGTTGAAGATGTTTGTTCTTTTGGGGTGCAACTGAGAGAAGACTAGAATGAAAGCCAAAACAGAGTCCAGTCTGTTATCATAACAGAAGTATTGAATAAGATTGAATGGAGGTGAAGAACAGAAAAATCAATGATGCTGATGTCAGAGAGAATAACAAAAGAAGTAATTTAAATTTTCAGTGAAGAGTGCTGCCCAATTATATCATTAAGCATCAACCAATTGATTTGCAGAATTAAAAAAAAAAAATGAAAGTGTGTGTTCTTCATGTGTGTGAATCATTGAATAATTCACTCAAATTATTTGCTAAAAAACTTGGTTGTTTTAGAAAATAAATCAATAAAAAATGACGACAGTCCCGCTCGGACAGTGTAAAAACTGTACACCGCAGACTTGCAACAGAAATAGAAAATGATCTTAAATAATTTGTTACAGGCATCAATCTTGTTTGCGATTGCCCTCTGCGTAGCCTACTACAGACAGATATACTTTTCACACGCGACCATTGCGTTCATCATGGACCCGCACAAGGTTGCTGTGGTGATGAACAGTGTTGTGCAAGTTACTTCCAAACTGTAATATATTATAGATTACTTATTACTGCTATTTAAAGGTAATTATTTACATTACAATATTACTGTCTCAGAATTGTAATGCGTTACATTACTCCTGTATTACTTTTGAGTTACTTTCACCAAAATAACTACAGAAGTAGCTCTTAACATTCTAAAATGTAGGCAGAGAGCATTTTACATCCAGTAGAAGGCGATATGATGAAGAATAATGACATGGGCCATCCAGGCTAACAATAGAGAATTGGCAAAAAAGTGAATGCTCAAGACAATGCAAGAAATCATGACGATCCAAATATGATATAAGTATTATTTTAGAGTTAAAGGGATTATCTGGCAATATCTGGGAATAGCTTCTGTTCATAGACACAACAGAACTGTGTAAACTCTAAGTTATGACAATAACTTTGTTCTTTTCTTATTGTTGCGACATAGTTATTTCGGTTTTAGACAAAGGTTGCATTTGACTGCATTTGCATTTGACTAACCTACGTTCTTGTCCTTATCTCTGATAAACTAAGCAATGCGCATCCATCTCGCGAATGTACAGTAGGGATGAGACGGTGGGGACATTTTCCCACCAGTTAATCAAAGTGTGATGACATCACCGGTATCTGGGCTTAGTCTATTTAACCGAAAGGAACATGCACACTGCCGCTTGGGCATTAATAACGGGAGCGGATGCAAAGCGAGTGCTTTCAATAAATTCCTATAAAAGTTAAGCTTCCATATGAACTGAAAACGCGCCAGTGCGCGCACACAGTAAATGACAGCTCGTTAGTAAATGCAAAGTGTGCGGCAAAGCAGATTTGAGTCTTGGTTTAGAATTAGCCTATTATTCTTAATGAAATAGACAACACAATGACAAACTCCCTTTAATAGGCGCTTTTACATTTCACTTTGAAACCAAATCTTCCGCGATCATCTGTCAGCTCAAGATCACACGTTCGGATCATGCAGCAGACACCTTCCGTTTTTATTTGAATGGTCTGTTCTCTAACTGAACTAAATTACTTTATTATTATAAAAAATCTAAACGACGGTGTCACGGTGTGCAGTAGTCTTATTCTGTCATCTTCACCCAAGTGTTGTTTATTGGCATTAGGCCTATAGTTTGGCTCTGCAGCGCACGCCTCGTCTCTCGTCCGTCCTTCGACGCGCTTGTCGTTGTGCTATTCTTTGAAACGACAGAGCCTTTAAACCTTCTTTAGCCACTTTTCCACTGGCCAGCGCGAGCACAGAGACTGAAATCATGCCTGCGGCACTTCTGTAAAATCTGCAATAAACACATAGGCCTACGCCTTCACTGGACTATATCACACAATATACAAAAGTACACCAGCAAGAGGGAGATGAATTGAAGTATTGAATTGAAGGAAAATGAAGTAAATCGCTATACAAAAATATATTAGAAGCTGTCATTTAGTATTTAATTACTAACCTGGACACCACACGCGGCTATTGAATGAACATGAACAGGTAATAACTTGCATTTTTTATGCATTAATGTATGGCGTCTTTTTTTCCTTTTTCGTTTTATGTGGGGGGGGGGGGGGGGGGGGGGTGGGGGTAAATGTAAATGTAAATGAAAATGAAAATAAAAATGTACCGAGTAAAATATTACTGAAAATTGATTAGTAATGCCTTACACTACTGCGTTACAGCAAAAAGTAATGTTACTGTAATGTATTACTTTTGTAATGCGTTACTCCCAACACACACTGTTGACGAACTATTAATATAATGTTACTTGCTGGTAAAGAATCACTAAAAGATGCCAATACAAAGCGCATATTACGCCAAACGATCAGCCACTAGTTGGAACCAGCTGACAATGTGAGCCTCACGTTTCAGATTCTGAGTGTTCTACGGGCTCGCACATCAATGCTTCAGTTCAGAGCAGTTCACAACGAATCGCGCACATTCATGCCAAAGCGAATTCTTATTAAAAATGACAATGTTTCCTTTATTGTGATTAATATTGTATGTCGTATTACACGCTTCACACAGAGAAGCCGGATAGCTGGCCTGAAGGGTTGCAGTCAAGTGAAGCAAACTCACGTATCAGACTTTTCAAAGGGGGTTTATTATCACCGTAAATCCCTCGCACACATGGGGCAGTTAAACACTCCACTGACAACTGCATTACTAAACAGAAAAACAAAAGGCAAAGAGTAACAGAAATTTAGAACGCATCCATGGGACTTTAACAGCTCACGCTTCATCTACTACGGACTGCCCTCTCATCAGCGAGTGAGAAGAGAGTACGTTCTGCCAGCGGTGTGACTGTCCATTCCTCTCAAACTTTGTATCAAAAAGATCCAATAACTATCATAAAAGCATTGTAAAGATAACTAATCGAGTGGCTAATCCAAAGTTAAGTCTTCTGAAGAGACACAATGGCTTGATGAATATATTTAACACAACGCACATACTGTAGTAAACACGGATGTTCAAATGATTGTGAGACGCGTGAAAACAACATGAGTACATGCAGAATAATAATAATAATTTATATCAACTCGTGACACAAGTGTATCGTTACACCCCTAGTATAAAGCTATTCAAAACATCATTCAGTGTAAATTGTGATTGTCGTATGAAATAATCGCAATTACAATTTCAGGGGAAAATATGGATATTTATTTCAATAGGAGACTGCATGGGCTCATACACAAAATATGCTAGATTTAAATGTTATTGCTATTTCCCTCATACGAATGTGGTTCTCCATTTGTCTGTCTAACCTGTTTCTCCACTACCACAGCAGTGCTGTTCCCTCTGCTCCCCAGGAGCTCAGTTTCTCTGGCTAATTTCTCCACCGCCGCAGCAGTGCTGTTCCCTCTGCTCCCGCAGGAGCTCAGATTCTCTGGCTAATTTCTCCACCGCCGCAGCAGTGCTGTTCCCTCTGCTCCCGCAGGAGCTCAGTTTCTCTGGCTAATTTCTCCACCGCCGCAGCAGTGCTGTTCCCTCTGCTCCCCAGGAGCTCAGTTTCTCTGGCTAATTTCTCCCCTGCCGCAGCAGTGCTGTTCCCTCTGCTCCCGCAGGAGCTCAGATTCTCTGGCTAATTTCTCCACCGCCGCAGCAGTGCTGTTCCCTCTGCTCCCGCAGGAGCTCAGATTCTCTGGCTAATTTCTCAACCGCCGCAGCAGTGCTGTTCCCTCTGCTCCCGCAGGAGCTCAGTTTCTCTGGCTAATTTCTCCACCGCCGCAGCAGTGCTGTTCCCTCTGCTCCCGCAGGAGCTCAGTTTCTCTGGCTAATTTCTCCACCGCCGCAGCAGTGCTGTTCCCTCTGCTCCGGCAGGAGCTCAGATTCTCTGGCTAATTTCTCCACTGCCGCAGCAGTGCTGTTCCCTCTGCTCCCGCAGGAGCTCAGATTCTCTGGCTAATTTCTCCACTGCCGCAGCAGTGCTGTTCCCTCTGCTCCCCAGGAGCTCAGATTCCCTGGTTAATTTCTCCACTGCCGCTGCAGTGTTGTTCCTTCTGCTCCCACAGGAGCTCAGTTTCTCTAATTTCTCCACTGCCTAATTTCTTCTGCTTCTTGCATTTTTGGGGGGTACTCTGGGTTCGGGCCAAATTCCCCAGACAGCCCGCCAAATACGCATAATCTTTACTCTATTTCATTTGATGTAAGTGTGAACTAGTGAAATCCTTCTAAAAACACTGATTCATTCAGAAATGTATGTGAGTGAGCGAGTGAGTGAGTGAGTGAAATGCTCATTCATTCAGAAATGTGAGCGAGTGACTGAGTGAGTGAGTGAGAGTGAGTGAAATGCTCATTCATTCAGAAATGTGAGTGAGTGAATGAGTGAGTGAGTAAGAGTGAGTGAAATGCTCATTCATTCAGAAATGTGAGTGAGTGAGTGAGTGAGTGAGTGAGTGAGTGAGTGAGTGAGTGAGTGAGTGAGTGAGTTGCTCATTCATTCAGAAATGTGAGCGAGTGACTGAGTGAGTGAGTAAGAGTGAGTGAAATGCTCATTCATTCAGAAATGTGAGTGAGTGAGTGAGTGAGTGAGTTGCTCATTCATTCAGAAATGTGAGTGAGTGAGTGAGTGAGTGAGTTGCTCATTCATTCAGAAATGTGTGACTGAGTGAGTGAGTGAGTGAAATACTCATTCATTCAGAAATGTGAGTGAGTGAGTGAGTGAGTGCCAGTAGTTGGAACCAGCTGATAATGTGAGCCTCACGTTTCAGATTCTGAGCGTTCTACAGGTTCGCACATCAATGCTTCAGTTCAGTGCAGTTCACAACGAATCATTCATTCAGAAATGTGAGTGAGTGACTGAGTGAGTGAGTGAGTGAAATGCTCATTCATTCAGAAATGATAGTTGAGTGAGGGATTGAGTCATTCATTTAATAAATACCGATTTATTCAGACACTGAAAAAGGTTTGTTTCAACTTGATGCTGTGCTGTGCAGCCTGATCGGTGAGAGTTGTCACTTGCATTCAGGGTGGAACTGAAAACAGAGACATCAAGTCTGACAGTTTCTGCTTCCTGTAGTGACACTTGCACAGTATTTGCTTGCTTTTTTCAAGTTTGATAAACATAACACAACATAACATTACATGAATTTACATGAATTACATTAAAATGGCTTTTACTGTTATAAAAACATGGATTTATGAGCATTAGCAGAACTGAAGTGTCAGAATAAACACGAAAAACACATGATCGTCTGAATCCGGACAATCATGACATCATCAGAGCTTGTGCAGCCGCTCTGCAAGTCCAGAAAAATGCACTGCTCCAAGTCAGACACTGATCGGCCTGTGCATCGCTGCATGAAGTCAAACACATCTAAAGTCTTTATAAATGAGTTGAATCATTCATTCAGTTAATTTGCTCAGATACGCGGATTCATTCAGAAGTGATTATCTTTATTAGTGAGTCACTGAGTAATTCGCTCATCCAATTTTTTTCAAAAACTTTTAAGTGACTCATCACTATTTTTAGTTAGATACTCCCCACTGACACTGATTTGGTTAATCTCAGAGCTGGCAAGTACATACATTGGATTCATGAAGCTTATTAAGCTTATGTTCTTGCCTTTAGTTTTACTGGTAGAACTGGACTTAAACTGCAGAGAGCACAAATGGATGGTAGTTCTCAGTAAATCAGTCACATCTGCTGAACTTTATGTTTTCCCTAAAGCGAATGGTTATTATCTATAATGGGCAGGTACATTATGGGTAATTTGTTTGGGTCAGCTTCATAGACCTTGGCATACTGGTGTAAAGGTTCCATTAGTCTGGAAATGGAGCATAGCATTGATCACTGAGATAAATACACCATGACTCGGACATGCTCCTGTTTTTTGCTCTGAATAATAACTTTAAACTAACCTTATATAGCTCTAGAAAAAAATAAGAAACTACTTAACATGGATTTCTCAATGATAAGTGGTCTCTTAATTTTTTTCAGAGCTGTATAAATATATAGCTGTATATAAAGTTAATCACAATTTTAATCGATTGACAGCCCTATATATATATATATTTTCCCCTTATATATATATATATATAATTTCCCTCTGTTAATAACTATAGATATTAATCGCAATTTAATTGCACATTTTTATGAGTTCTAAATGTACCTTAAATTAATATGTTTTTAAGTTTTTAATATTCTAATCAACATGGGTATGGACACATATGCATGCTTTATGCAAATGTACGTTTATAATAAGTGAAACCATACTCAGAGCATGAAGACTAGACATGTATCAAACGTCAAAGATGTTTTTCAAAGAACTTGTTCATGTCTCTTAAGCCTAAATTAAAAAAAAAATCTGAATAAGCAGTGATTTCTCTCATTTTAAAAATATGGAAAATTTTAAGAAAGGGAGTTTGTACACTTGCAGTTTAATTCAGAACAAGGCACAGTTTGTATGAAAAATTGGTAATGTGAAAGCTGTCATGTGGATGTGAGAGTGCACCAGAACCACACCATACCTGGAGGAGGTCCATATTCCACGAGTACGAATATAGTATTTAATAGATGTGCGCTCCCTATTGACCTGCTGGTATTTATTTATTTTGTGTGTGTGTGTGTGTGTGTCCTGAACTGTGCCGCGATTCACGTGAACAGTGTGAAAAACATGGACTCGGGAGCGCTCTTGTTCAGAAAAGTAACCTGCCTATTCGTTTTAGCCGATTGTCAATAAAACACATGTACTGTAAGTCGTGATGGTGTTAATGATTTACCTCAGACATGAGCGAGAGTGAGCTGCAGTGCATCGCGCTCAGACTGCAGAGAATGCGCTCAGTGAAAAATTCATGACTTTTATTTCGACCTGGAGTCTAATAAAAGTTAAAGCTACACTGTGTGATATTTTCCCCCATCTAGCAGTGAAAAGGTATGACCATCCAGTAAATAATAAATTCTGTTCCTCTCTATTCCGATTTAGTTTTAACTCCTACGGTGGCCGATTTAGTCCAAGATTAAAATGGCAATCCCCCTCTTCACATTCGACACGGTGCCATCGAGTGTTATAACGCGAAAGACGAAGCTTGAATTTATGGGTATGTCCCTCTTTGCCTAATGTACTTTCAAGATGGAGGGGCAACATGGCGACCAGCATTCGAACCCCTCACCCATATGTATTTTCAATGGCATATTATAAACTTACGAGAATACTTTATTACTTGAAAGAAGTACATATACATTAATGAGCACATATATTTTTGAAAGAACTAAGTGTTTTTAGCTAAGAATAAACAAAAAAAGTTACACAGTGTAGCTTTAAGCAGAATATATGGTTGCTTATGTAGGCTATAACTGCACTTATTTCAGAGTAATGCTATTGTTAACCCTTTTCTTTCCCTATTAATATTTGCTGCTGCATCCTTTACGTCTGATTTCAATTTCTCCAACTACGGGCCATTGATCAAACAGAAAATGTGCGCTGCATTAATCGGGCGTTAATAAAATGAGTGCCGTGAAAATGAATTTGCATTAACGTGTTATTAACACATTAATTTGGACAGCCCTGTCAGTCAGTCCTCAGGTTCCTCCCAGACCTTCAGCAGAATCTCCACCCTGGCTCCTCCCAACGTCGCCTCCACTGTGTTGTCTGCTTCTACTGGCTCCTCCCACCGTCATCTCCACTGTGTTGTCTGCTTCTACTGGCTCCTCCCACCGTCGCCTCCACTGTGTTGTCTGCTTCTACTGGCTCCTCCCACCGTCGCCTCCACTGTGTTGCCTGCTTCTACTGGCTCCTCCCACCGTCATCTCCACTGTGTTGTCTGCTTCTACTGGCTCCTCCCACCGTCGCCTCCACTGTGTTGTCTGCTTCTACTGGCTCCTCCCACCGTCGCCTCCACTGTGTTGTCTCCTTCTACTGGCTCCTCCCACCGTCATCTCCACTGTGTTGTCTGCTTCTACTGGCTCCTCCCACCGTCGCCTCCACTGTGTTGTCTGCTTCTACTGGCTCCTCCTGGTCCATGTCCTTCACCAGCTCTGGACCCTCTCCAAAGCCTCCTATCTCCCTCCCGCCACAGTTAAAATATCAGTTATGCCACGAGAAAGCACCTTCCAGGAGGAGGACTACTGTCATGGTTATAGACTCTTATTTTTTCAAGTTCTTGTTTGGTTCCTGTTTAGATCCTCCCTGTTTGGTTATGTCCCTGGTTGGTTATCGTGTTAATTTACATAGTTTGCTATTTATTCTCCTGCATGTCCTCCCGTATTATTTTCCTTGTTCATTAAAGACTATTTGTTATTTTTTCATCCAGTGTTTGGATTCTACTTTTACTAGTGTATTGCCATCATGAGTAGATCAGCGTACTGCAGTAAATTATGCGTACGAGTGTCTGGTTGCATGGTTCCCTAATGTCATATGTCTCAGTAATAAGCACAGATATTTTGAACCCCATTCTCATTTTTTGATATCCAGCATCATTGCACAGCACCCTCAGATTTCATTAAATCGTTTTACAATGGATCTTTGGAGATGAAACTATAACAATATCTTCTTCAAAAAAGGAGGTTATATTATTGAGATTATTATTAAGTCAACATGATGTCTGGCATTTCGCTTCTCACAGCAGACCTTGACACATCTCCGAAACGGGGAGAGACTTATTTCGTTTTTACCACCAGGAAGTCATAAATCTGTCAATCATATCTGATACACAAACCTTTGGAGGTTACTGTAAACCTGTATGTCTCAAAGAGAGAAGATATGAGGAATTATTACTGGGATTGTGAGAGATATATAATGCTATGTAACTATATTCTAGTTGCAAATAACATCCCTTACAAAAACAGGTTATGTTTTTGGTTAAGTTCAGGTTAACTTCATTTTAAGTATACTTAAGTAAAGTTCAAGCACATATTTTAAGGATACTTTATGTAGTATGTATACTAAGAAATACAGAAGTGTACTGCTTTAATAGCCTACTACATAAAAGTGAAGTACTTTATTTATTTATTTTTGCTTATTTTGGTGGGTGTGTTCTCTGCCAAATGTTCTTTACCTCCTGTCCTCAATAAGGTGTAAATTACAGGTCTATAGCACTTGATTAGTGCACATTTCCATTGTGAACTCACATTTCCATTTGAAAGAAGTTTCTGTCTTGGTTGGTCTTGTATTTAAGGAGATGATGCAGAAGGTTTGGGGCGCAATCCTTTGGTCAGCCGTTATGTATTTTTCAGAAGTCACTTATCCATCTTTTAATCTTTACTTCAGAGCATTTGATGTTATGTATGGATTATCTTTGAATTGATTATGTGATTGGCATGATACATTTACCTGACTAATAATTAATTGTTATATTTGATTGTTCTGACTTACTCTGAAATTATTAATTGTAGTGCATTATGATGTATTCCTTGTAAGTGCAAATCTGCGACCAAGGATTTAGTACATACTAGATTTTGGATAGTATGGAGCATGGCGAGATTATATTGGGGATTTTCATTATATGGGGGCGGATAAAATACTATTGAGATAATATAGCATTGTTTTATGGTAGTGGCAAAAACCTCTGGTTAGTTAAACAACTAAGTTGTTATATAGGCAGCTGTAGGGGGCTACATAGGTACTTTTTAACAAAAGCAAACATGGGTGACATTGAGCATTGTTAAATTGCTTTAGCCATAACCTCTGGTTAATGATCGGACTAACAAGTTTGTGATCGTTTGCCCGCATATCGGCTGGTGCGAGGACTCTGTGCGACTCATAGAACCAAATGAAAGATTTCAATATGGGTAAAGAATTAATCAGATTAATCAAATGTGTAGTTAAAATATTATACAAATGACCTTATAAACAATTAGCATTCTAACCTAAATTCGAGGTCATAATAAAAGGTAAACTGGAATTAAATTACTTTGTCCCGCTGAAAAGACAGAACGCACAGAAACCATCACCCGCTAATCAGAATGCCGTCATTGGGACGATTGGGCGGGCCTTACACACTCAAACTTCTAACAATCATTACAGTTGAAAAGTTATGATCCATGAACTTGAACCCACAATAAGCCTGAACCAGTGTAAATTCAATTTCTCAGAACATCAACATCTCTCTATGTAGAGATTTAAACAGTCCAACAGAAGACCTCTCTCTCTTTAGTCTTTCTAACCAGGCTCTTCAGCACCTGTAAGGGCTTTCTCTGGACTCCACTTCTGCTGTGAAGGACTGCAGCAACAGTGGCATCTTTTCCCCGTCTCTTACCCTCAGGTGGGTTGTCCGTGTGAAAATGGTGCAGCCTGTCCATCTCTGCTTGTCATATAACCCTGATCTGCGTTATGTACCTCTGGCTTGACAGTTTCACATTTTTGCAGAGCTTAACATTTACAGAATCATGTTTGCTCTTCCGAGAGTAGTGCTGAGTGGCAGACTGCTCCAGTGCCTTCAGGTGGTACTTGATTTGCCTGATAGGACTCATACGTCTCCGCACTGCTGTTGGCAGCTTTAGCATGCAAGATGTTGCCCATCACACTAAATGTTGACACCATTTGTGCACCATGACACACCACAACACACCAGCCACTAGACATGGTTTCACCACTCATCCCCTCTGGTCTCCTTAGTCATGGCAGGCAGGCCCATAATAATTTGTTACATTTTATAAAGCGCTTTTCTGGGTCCTCAAAGCACTTTACATATAGAAGAGGGGACCTGGTTGATGCGACGGCAGCCATATTGCGCAAGAATGCCTACAACACACCAGCTGATTGGTGGAGAGGAGACAGTGATGAAGCCAAGCAGTATAGGGGGATGATTAGGAGACCATGATGGACAGAGGCCAATGGGCAAATTGTTCAGGATGCCAGGGTTAAACCCCTACTCTTTTTCCGAAAGACATCCTGGGATTTTTTTTAAGGACCACAGAGAGTCAGGACCTCAGTTTAACGTCTCATCTGAAGGACGGTGTTCTTTTGACAGTACAGTGTCCCCATCACTATGGGGGTGTTAGGACCCACACAGACCACAGAGAGGCGCGCCCCCTGCTGGCCTCACTAACACCTCTACCAGCAGCAACCTAGTTTTCCCAGTTGGTCTCCCATTCAGGTACTGACCAGGCTCAGCCCTGCTTAGCTTCAGTGGGAAACCAGTCTTGGGCTACAGGGTGATATAGCTGCTGGCCCATGTCACTTAAATAAGATGAGAAACAGGAGGTTGAGTTTACTACAATAGACAATTAAATAATTGTTCACTGAAAAGCATGAATAGACATCTCAGACACAGGTGTATTTTAAGATGAAAGCCAGCTGTTTCCTCAAAATTAAGCTTAACACCTGGAAGCATGCTTGCCAACCTCTTGAGATGAGGCAAAATTTGATGACTTTCCCTTGCAGTTGGGTCTGGGCATGACAGGGTCTCAGCGTCTGACTGTCAAGAGGCTGTTTTTCTTGTAGACTCATAGCGCAGTTGGTGTAGGCCTCAATGATTTAACTCTTTAATCACTGGGTGCTTCCTCCCTAGTTGATCCACAATATAAATGTCCTCTGAGCCAACAAACGGTGCTGCAAGATGAGATTTTGGAGACCATGACCACCTTCATCTTCAGCCCGGTTAGATTCCACCCTCCTGCTGTCAACCAGAAGGTCTGGCTTAATGAAGGAGGCGAGATACTCCCTAAACAGTATTTCCTGTTCATTGTGGAGCTTGGGCAGGACAACAAAGTAGAAGTGCAGCTCAAGGCGGGCTCTATTTTCCTCCAACAGCACCTGCCAAAACATTATCAAAGATTATTCATCTCTAGAGCAAATTACTACAAGGCATGGGCTATTTATAAGTATATCCCTCTATGGTACAGCACTGGCATATGGCAACAATTAATTTCTACTAATTTCTTTGTTATTCATAAAAATATACAATAAAGTGCACTATGGGAATTAAAAGGGCCAAAGATGTGCTGTTTTTAACTAAAATGACATTTGAATGTCCCTCCAAAACTCTCTTTCCCCCGATCACCCTCATACTGAAGACACCTGTTGAAGTGCTCCAGAACATAGACATAATATACATAGACACTTCATGACGTCCTGGAGCGTGATCCAGAGTCAATCGGAGTCAACGGAGAGCAAGCAATTATGCCCGTATTTTGTGCAGTTTATGGTTGCAATAACGCAATATTGATACCAGATCGCATGGGATTGCATTTCACAAGACTGAACAATAATTTTGGTTATTTTACAATTTATACATCATTATCATTTCATGCTTGTGTCATTTGTGGTGTCTGTATTTCACAAAGGATGCACCACATCACAAAACTAACCAAACCGTGTGAAAATCCGGTAAAAACTCTGGGATTTATGATCATTGTAGTTGAGAATACATCTTCCTCAGTAGAAATAAATGCGGGGGGCGGCGCATTGGGGACCCATCCAAGATGGCGCCGCGCTGATACGTCCGCTCCAATAGGCAGCGTCATGAGGCGTCTACGTATATTATGTCTATGCTCCAGAAATTAAGTTTTATTAACCTCATTTCTAAACATTTCTTCTCAAGTGGTATTTTTTATTTGATGAGTAAATTAGATATTTGTACTGTACACCAACACATTCTCACACCCAACTCGTCACATACGGACGCTTGACAAGGACCCCTTGTCGTCACTTTTCAACGAACTGGGCATACCTTTATCGTCAATTTTTGATGCGCTGGGTGCTCCGTTCATTTCAATGAGAAACCTTTGGCGTCATACACAGACGCACTGGGAATGAGAATATTATCGTCATGGTGAAATTTATTATTCAGCAAGCATAATTTCATTTACATTTATTTTATTTACGCTATTTAGACACACTTTAACATGATTTAATTTACATTTATTTTATTTACGCTATTTAGACACATTTTAACATGTAACCCAACCCCACCCCATCCCTAAACCTACCCATTTGTGTGAACATGATATCAAACACAGGATATAACATACGACTGCATCCACGAGTTATTCAAAAAAGTTAAATAATTCAAGTTTTCCGAGGCCAAACGATTGATTTGCATGAAGAAAATCCCCGAAAACGATCAGCATCTCCATCCGCCGAAGATCATGAACAAACACATCAAATTTCAAATATTGCCGCCCGTACTTCAGATTTCATAGTGAAATTGCATTGGCTCTCATATGTCTTGTGACCAATTGCGTCATTACGTCAGCATTGATTGTAAAATGTCATTGGCTCTCCTGTGTCCTGTGACCGATTGCGTCGTGCTCAGGAGTCTTTTGAATTATTTGAATGAGATATGAATGAGTTAGTTCACGGGGCAGCGGGATCATCATTTCAGCGATTAAAACAAGATCAAGATCAAGATCAAGATCAACTCTGTTCTTCACATGAAGACATCGTATGACTTCAGAAGACTTGGAATGCAACATGAGTTAATACTTTTATACTGTTTTGGTCAGATTTTGCAATAAATACTCGTGACTGTACATTTATTTGCCTGGTATGTGTTTTATATTGTTAAGATGTGGGTAGGTTTAGGGTAGGAGTTGGGTTAGTTGCTCCAAAATATAAAAGTAGCCTTTAAATATTAATAAAATCATGTCTGCTTTTACAAACGCAAAGAATTAAATGCGTCTGTGTATGACGCCAAAGGTTTCTCATTGAAATGAATGGAGCACCCAGCGCGTCGAAAATTGACGATAAAGGTACGTGCAGTTCGTTGAAAAGTGACGACAAGGGGTCCTGGTCAAGCGTCAATATGTGACGAGTTGGGTGTGAGAATGTGTTGTGTATACACAAATCAACTTTGTCTAACATAGATTTGCTGTAAATTGAGAAAATGTCCATGATGCCAAATGGCAACACTGTACCACTATGGAAAAATATGTATGTTGCCATTTCTTCATTTTGCAACGCTGTATTAAAGTGGTCGTGATTTTAGGCACAAAAAAAAAAAAAAAAAAAAAAAAACGGAATTCCAGATTAATCCAGAAGAATCACATCCCTGAGAACGATGGACAGAACATAGATGGAGTAAATCAAGGTATTTCCTCTTCATGGGTTCAACATCTCATTTGGTAACATTAGGTAGTTTTGATTTAAATGATGTTTAATGTTTGATGATTGCATTGTTTTACATCTTTTAACACTTTATATCTGATTCAATTTCTTCTTCACGTGTTTTGATCTGGAGATTCTTAGCGCCCCCTAGAAAGAGTAAAGGGAAAGAGTAAAGTAGATATGAAGTATGTAGCCATACACAAAAATTCCGACACTCTGTTTTCTTTATAAATCAATATTTATGTAACATTTATGTTTATGTATTAAAACTATGTGCAAAGGGTATTTAATAGGCTACACAATCAAAAAAGTAAACACAACTGTATACTTAGAATGTTTAATTATACTTTTAGGAATATGTCAATCAAAGGTTTGAGTACACGTTTAAGGCAAATATACTTAGATTTTTCAGTCAGTATAAGTCAAGTATACTTAAGTGCAATTTTAAGTATATTTCTGAGAAGTACATTGGTGAGAAGAGTTCATATAAAGTAGTCTGAAAGTACACTTTAATTATTTTCAGTTTAAAAATAAGTATACTAATAAATGGACTGCATTTATATAATTTATATATTTATTTATATAATTTATATAATTATATATATTTATATAATAGCACACTTGAATAAAATTATTTTTCATAATGTACATTCATAATCGCAGATATAATAGAGACCTCTATTAACCTACAGTGAAAGTCTAATGCTGGCAAACAATACCAAAGAGAAACTTTCCTAATATGAGTAATGTGCTGCATAATCCCATCCTCCTTTCTCAAAGATTGGACAAAGGTTTGTATTAAACAGCATAAGCCAGATGGTGACACAGTGGATTATCAGGGTTTATAAATGTATTTGTTCTGTTTGCAGTAGAATAATTCAGTGACGGGAGAGAAGAAGGAGACATGCTGGAAAAACCTCAGCCTCTGTTGGCTGTACAAGCACCCATTAGGGGTCCAAAGTTTTTGAACATTCACAGCTTTAAACTGCATTACTAATTTGATTTACATTGTGAAACACTGAAAATTCTTCTTTTAAAAACACAGTTAACTCACAATAAATTATATATATATATATATATATATATATATATATATATATATATATATATATATATATATATATATATATACACTCTAAAAAATGCTGGGTTAAAAACAACCCAAGTTGGGTTAAAACTGCACCGACCCAACAATTGGGTTGTTTTAACCCAATGGTTGAGTTGTTTTAACCCAGTGGTTGGGTTAAATGTTGCTTAAGACAACCCAATTGCTGAGTAAGAACAACTCAACCATTGGGTTAAAACAACTCAACCATTGGGTTAAAACAACCCAATTGTTGGGTCGGTGCAGTTTCAACCCAACTTGGGTTGTTTTTAACCCAACATTTTTTAGAGTGTATATATATATATATATAGCATATTGTGATAAAAATTCCTTATTTTCCATAATGTAATGATAAAAATTAAACTTTCATATATTTTAGATTCATTGCACACCACCTGAAATATTTCAGGTCTTTTATTGTTTTAATACTGATGATTTTGGCATACAGCTCATGAAAACCCAAAATTCAAAAAATTAGCATATTTCATCCGACCAATAAAAGAAAAGTGTTTTTAATACAAAAAGTCAACCTTCAAATAATTATGTTCAGTTATGCACTCAATACTTGGTCTGGAATCCTTTTGCAGAAATGACTGCTTCAATGCGGCGTGGCATGGAGGCGATCAGCCTGTGGCACTGCTGAGGTGTTATGGAGGCCCAGGATGCTTCGATAGCGGCCTTAAGCTCATCCAGAGTGTTGGGTCTTGCGTCTCTCAACTTTCTCTTCACAATATCCCACAGATTCTCTATGGGGTTCAGGTCAGGAGAGTTGGCAGGCCAATTGAGCACAGTAATACCATGGTCAGTAAACCATTTACCAGTGGTTTTGGCACTGTGAGCAGGTGCCAGGTCGTGCTGAAAAACGAAATCTTCATTTCCATAAAGCTTTTCAGCAGATGGAAGCATGAAGTGCTCCAAAATCTCCTGATAGCTAGCTGTATTGACCCTGCCCTTGATAAAACACAGTGGACCAACACCAGCAGCTTACATGGCACCCCAGACCATCACTGACTGTGGGTACTTGACACTGGACTTCAGGCATTTTGGCATTTCCTTCTCCCCAATCTTCCTCCAGACTGGCACCTTGATTTTCTGAATGGCATGCAAAATTTGCTTTCATACGAAAAAAGTACTTTGGATCACTGAGCAACAGTCCAGTGCTGCTTCTCTGTAGCCCAAAAGTGGCTTGACCTGGGGAATGCGGCACCTGTAGCCCATTTCCTGCACACGCCTGTGTACGGTGGCTCTGGATGTTTCTACTTCAGACTCAGTCCACTGCTTCCGCAGGTCCCCCAAGGTCTGGAATCGGTCCTTTTCCACAATCTTCCTCAGGGTCCGGTCACCTCTTCTCGTTGTGTAGCGTTTTTTGCCACACTTTTTCTTTCCCACAGACTTCCCACTGAGGTGCCTTGATACAGCACTCTGGGAACAGCCTATTCGTTCAGAAATTTCTTTCTGTGTCTTACCCTCTCGCTTGAGGGTGTCAATGATGGCCTTCTGGACAGCAGTCAGGTTGGCAGTCTTACCCATGATTGCGGTTTTGAGTAATGAACCAGGCCGGGAGTTTTTAAAAGCCTCAGGAATCTTTTGCAGGTGTTTAGAGTTAATTAGTTGATTCAGATGATTATGTTCTCGTTTAGAGAACCTTTTTATGATATGCTAATTTTTTGGGTTTTCATGAGCTGTATGCCAAAGTCATCAGTATTAAAACAATAAAAGACCTGAAATATTTCAGTTCGTGTGCAATTAATCTAAAATATATAAAAGTATAAAATTTGTATCATTACATTATGGAAAATAATGAACTTTATCACAATATGCTCATTTTTTGAGAAGGACCTGTATACATATACATATATATACATATACATATACATATATATATATATATATATATATATATATATATATATATATATATATATATATATATATATATATATATATATATATATATATATATACACACACACGTATATATACACACATATAATATTATATATATATATATATATATATATATATATATATATATATATATATATATATATATATATATATATATATATATATATATATATATATATATATATATATATATATATATATATATATATATATATATATATATACACACACACACACTCTTTTTTCATGAGATTTTGGGTTAAAATGTGGCTAGTATTTACAGAATGAACATTATTTCCAATAAGCATGTCTGTAATATTTGAATGAATTACTAAAAATGTGTCCTGATTCCCACCAAAAAGCAGCACAACTGTTTTCAACACTGATAATCATAAATGTTTCCTGAGCAGAAAATCATATTAGAATGATTTCTGAAGGATCATGTGACACTGAAGTAATAATGCTGGAAATTCTATTTTGTCATCACAGGAATACATTTTAAATGCATTTTAAAATAATTATGTTACAATAAAAATTAGTCATTTTAAATGGTAATAATTGACAATATTACTGTTTTGTTCTAGCCTGACAAGCCAGAGCCACATCAAGATGTTTGGTCTGGAAACTCACCATAGACAGGGCTCAATCTGAGGAGCGAGATAAACGGTTGTCTTTTAAACCCCCTCTGCACGCGATACGATAGCGCTACAACCAACCAGATCAACGTGAAGCGGAGCTAGTAGTTGAAGCTAGTAAACATGTGAAGATTAAACTTTCGCCGTATCCGGTCGGCAAATCTCTTTAAGCACATCTTCCCTTCTTAAGAATGACTTCAGTTCCATTCTTTGTTCTTTTCTCAGAGAAAAGCTTAACTCCAAGTCTTCCAGAGTCGCGGTTAAAGCTGATTCGAAAGACTGCCGTTCGCCAGCTTCTGTGTTTACTAGAAGCACGCAAGCACAACTCTGCCACCATTATGTTAAGCCCCGCCCACCAACTCTATACACGATGTGATTGGCTCGACCAGAGTTTGCTGTTTACAGCCCAGAAGTGTATTGAGAGTTGCTAGACGACACTCGCGGGCAGATTAAATTTGCTGCCGCTAGGGTGCGTCTAGATTTCTAGGCTAGTTTTGTACTATATTTTTAATTAAATATGGGCAGCCTTGTTGAACTTCTTTCAAAAGCCTTACTCTTTTTATTTTATTTTTATTACAAATAAACAAAACAAAAACCTAAATTGCACAAGGAATAGGCTTTAATAAAATGTACACCTTTAACAATTACCTTATATTTGAAACTCTAGTTGGTCCTGAAACACATACACAGCCCATGGCATACAAACACACACTCGACTGCAGGCTGTTTCAGGCCCGTTCTGTGGTGACTAACACTTTCTGCTTGCTTCACAGTGTGTGACACCATAGGATGGATTCTCATGCAGTGCGTCGCTGTGGCTGTGTGCTTTGCTGCACTCACACGCTGATGAAGCAACAGGGGCCAGTCGCAGGGGTCTAAGCTTTAATTCACCATAGGACTCAAGTGCTTTTCACATTTTGATTGAGGGCGAACGGGGCCATGAAACAAGAGAAACATGGTGAATAAAAATGAGTGACGTAGCCTTTGGCTTGACTTACCGTCCTTCTCTCTCATTCCTTTTTTCAAATCTTTCTTTCATGCACAATTTCTTTCTTGTCATTGCTTTTCTTTCTTTAAACAATCTGTTTCTTATATTGAGAGGCATGTTGTTTGGCACAAAACCTCATTTTGTGACGTTTTATTAAATATTAAATGGATTGGGCTGATTTAGGATTACAAATTCAAACAAGCCTGCAGCAGTTGCATGGTTTCAAGAGAACCTGGCAAATCATTCAGGCAAGACAAATATCTCATGGAGACCAGATACTAGAAACCATATCATTTGCGAAACGAAAAAAAAATCAGCTTAGCCTCCTGCTAAAAAAGATGAATCGTCTGTACATATTTTTGGTGACTGCTGATGTTTTACATCTATTGGTGTACAAATAGACAACCTTAGGAAGAACTTTTGATAACTTGGATAGGGGAGACCACGTATGGTTGTAACACTTTTTCTTCAGCACATAAAACTACCCTTTTTTTAGCTACACATCTGAAACTTTTAGACAAAGTACCCACATTTGTCTAGTGCAAGTGGCAACAATTTAAAGTTCTTCAACTATACACAGATACACAAATTATATATATATATTTGTCTGCGGAACGTGAGAGGTGAAAATCTAATTCTGAGGTCAATAAAACCCAGAAATGTCAGCATTGATTAAATGACACCAGACATTAGGGGAGATCAGTTATAGTTGTATAGTATATATATATATATATATATATATATATATATATATATATAATTCTCAAAATTTTTAAAGGGTTTAAAGGTGTGGGGGATGTTTTCCTGGCACACTTTAGGCCCCTTAGTGCCAATTGGGCATTGTTTAAATGCCACGGCCTACCTGAGCATTGTTTCTGACCATGTCCATCCCTTTATGACCACCATGTACCCATCCTCTGATGGCTACTTCCAGCAGGATAATGCCACAAAGCTCGAATCATTTCAAATTAGTTTCTTGAACATGATAATGAGTTCACTGTACTAAAATGGCCCCCACAGTCACCAGATCTCAACCCAATAGAGCATCTTTGGGATGTGGTGGAACGGGAGCTTTGTGCCCTGGATGTGCTTCCCACAAATCTCCATCAACTGCAAGATGCTATCCTATCAACATGGGCCAACATTTCTAAAGAATGCTTTCAGCACCTTGTTAAATCAATACCACGTAGAATTAAGGCAGTTCTGAAGGTGAAAGGGAGTCACAACATACAATATAAGAAGTACCATTAAGCAGTTTCTCTGTAAAAGGTTATTATGAAAAACACCTCTCACATTTTACAGTCTGCCTTATATTCGTTGTGTTGTGTTGCTTTAGACATGACCTTCAGTCTCTTCCATACATGTCGATGTTGAGAGGTGTGTGTGTGTGTGTGTGCATGTGCGTCATCTGTGCCGCCTCATTACCTCTGTAGGAATGTGCTACACATCTCATCAACGGATCCTCCATTATCTTCACTGTTTGACACACACACACACACACACACACACACACACACACACACACACACACACACACACACACACACACACACACACACACACACACACACACACACACACACACACACACACACACACACACACACACACACACACACTAATACCCTTGCTCTTTAATTATAAGGGATTTTAATGTTCAGCAGGTTTCATCTCCTTCAAGCCCCTATGACATCCATCTTTCATAATTACTTGTAAAGCACAAGTAGTGAGTGTGTGCCTCTGTCTGAGACAGACAAATTAAGAACAACACAGAACTACACTCACTCAAGCAGACTTTCACCCACACAAAGCAATATATTACCTTTCAATTTGTGCAACATGACACTCTCAAATCAAATATAACTGCAGTGGGCATCTACAGACCAGAGGGAGAGAGAGAGAGAGAGAGAGAGAGAGAGTACTGAAGAATTTACCATGCTACACCATAATATTTCTTAACTTCTGCAGTTCATTTAATAGGAACGACTATGTAAAGACCTCATATCCAACTTTATTTTGTAGATAAGTTTTTCAAGCAGTATAAGATTGACGTTTAAGATTTTGAGAGTTTACGAAAATCTGCTGTTGACTTAATTTAATCTTACCAACAGCAATGATGCAATTTTAATACTGAACTGTGATTGGCCTTTTTTCTTACATCTCTATACACTCTAAATTATTATTGGTTCGTCTTCCTGGCAAACTATTCAAAAGTCTGGGTAATATTGTGAAATATTATTACAAATGAAAATATGTATTGTATCATATATGTATCATATATTTTAAAATGTAATCTTAAAAGCTCTGTGAAGCTAAGTCCTTTATGGATGCAAACCACAGACTGGACTGATGACACCTGCAATGATTAGTCTATTATTAATGTGTGGATTTGATGTAAACAATATGTCTACATAATATTTGCAAATGCCGTTCATAGGGGCATAATCTTTATTGTAACAGCATGAAATTATATTTAAACATATAACATTTTATGTAAAAATTCGCAATTCTGAGGGAGAAAATACTAAATATCAGGTTTCTATCTTACTTTATATCTTACAATTGTAATATTTATTATTAGAAATATGGAGGACAAATGTCAATATTGTGTGATATAAACTCAAAATGACATTTACTGTTGTATTATGTGGCTTCCATAAGTGCTACTAGAGAAATGTAAATTTTCTGCTAGCTTGTAGGCTCCGCCCACAGAACACACCATGGATGTTGCAATTGGTCTATATTCTTGTAGAAACCTTGATGTATATATATTTTTTTCAGGATTCTTTAATGAATAGAAAGTTCAAAAGAACTGCATTTATTTTGAATTTTTTTTATGATATCATAAATGTCTTTATTGTCCTTGCTGAATAAAATATTAATATTAATTTTTAAAAATTGTACTACCCCCAAACTTTTGAACTGTAGTGCATTTAAACCATTTATGAGCACAGTGACCGGTTGACTATCTTTCAAGCCGGTTGAAATTTCTAATACAGACTGAGCCACAAAATCATCTATGCAGAACCAAAGCCTAAAACTTAAACTTACCTAAAACTTTCGCTGTATTTGTTTGCTTCCTTAAGCACGAGTATTTCCCTCTGGAAATCTAGTTTTCCATATTACTCCTCACCAAAGACAACAGCATGAGCTAGAAGAGAGATTTATTCCCTTATTTGAGATAAACCCTCCACCATCTTCTGTTTGTGTCTTGAAAAGAAGGTTCATTCACCGCCTTCAGGTCAGTTGATGAACCTGGCAATGACTGGTGTGTGATTTGTTTAAACATTATTCAGCTGCCATATAGCTAAGAGTTCAGTCAACACAAATGGTCGACTGGCAGCGAATAGGCAAGTGAGATTTGCAATAATCTCTCTCTCTTTGATGATCATGCATTTCTTTCAGGGCACATCAAGGTTAAAAATCATGGTTGGAATGGAAAACTTGCAACTAGCTCACTTTGATTTAATTTCTGTGAAAGGAAATATCTGAGCAAGGAGGAGCATGTGGATTTGGTCACATGTTCTTCTTTTGTTACTTACTATGTATGTGTGTGTGGTTTGACATAAGTACTATTCGCAGGGGATTAGTATTTTCTAAAGACCTCTGTGATTTAAAAATTACTCCCCCACATCTGAGTTTTGCGTGGCACATTCGCACGGGATAAGCACAGCCTGATTTTACTTGAATTTACTGACTCCTCCCGGATATGATGTCAACACTTGTAAATGTTTTTTCGTTATAGATATAGCCAGGGATGTAGTGGAGGCTAAACGCACGTAAACGCCGTTTACGCACCTCCCAAAAATCAGAAATAGCGTTTACCCACCTCCAAAGTGCGTTTATCCACCTCTAAATAGAGTTCATCCACTTCTAAATAGCCTACAGGTCCTAAGCCATTGTAAATTAAGCTTGTGTCGTTTTAGTTTCATATTGTTAATTTTCATTGGTTGTCTTTCATATCTTGCTGCAACTGTCAGTGAGAGTAGTGGGAAGTTCGGATCATTTTACTGACTCGGATCTTTGAGTCTCGCTCAGCAAAATGAACCAATCTTTTCTCTTCCCGTCTCTATGGGACTGACAGGAAGAACAAAAGACTCGGATCTCACCTGTCGATTCAGAATCAGAACAATCAGAACCCATATGTTGCGTAATGCGCACGTGCAGTCAAAACAAAGTGAACGAATCACTCTCTGAGACAACTCGGTAGTCCCGAGTCATATTAAAGATTCGTTCAAAATGAACGAATCATTCATGAACGACACGCAACCAAGATTCAAAAATGGATATCCAGAAATGTTCAAAATGACAATTATCCATTTGTAGTATGTTTAATCAGCTTGTGACACTTTTCAATCACTTTTCAAGTGGACAAAGAGGCACTCTGGACATTGTTGTGATATTAGTTAATCACAGGCAGCTGGTTTAATGTAGAGAGTATGTCGAAACCCTGTAAAAAAAGCTGTAATGATGCAGTGTATTTTGTGTTCAAATGGAACATTTTTGGTTTTCTTGTTTTTATAGTTTAGCAAAATCGTCTGTTAATGTCGGCAGCCATTAGGCTACACTTGTGGAAACTACAGTCCAACTTATATTGTCTTTCTTCTGTTGATTACAGAAACTGAGTTTTCTTTAAATTAAAATATGTGGCACCAAATTCATCCTTCTGTAGTTACTCTGCACCTGCCTTATTAGCAATTGGCAAAAAACTGAAATCCACAACTATTTTGATAATCGATTAGTCGGCTTAAGTCATTTTTTAAGACAAAAGTCAAATTCTTTTGATTCCAGCTTGTTTAATGTGAATATGCTCTAGTGTGTTCTCTCATATGTGCTCATATTAGCCACCTCGTATTAGTACGAATTGCCGTGAGATCGGGCTGCATACACCGGTAGGCAGTGGCCCACCGTGACCACGGTGCAGTCACCCAGAATTTATAGTTTACCCACCTCTTTTTTTACCACTACACCTCTGGATATAGCTGTATGAAATCATAAACGGGCATCGATATCGTTTTGATTATTTTCTAGTAATAAACATAATTTCGTTCAGTAAGAGAACAGACACCATGAACTGAGCACAGACCAGCAGCAGGAGTCAGATTTCATTTATCATGAGTGAGAAGCTGACAATATACGGCGGAAGATTCCATTTCAAAACTAAATGTAAAAGCGCCCACAAGCTTGTCATTGTACTGTTTTGTTCTGTTTTTCATTAAGAATAGTATTGATGTTAATATTAAACACACCATTCAAGCAATTTGTTCCCAAATTGATACTCATTTTAAAGTGAAAGTATAATCCGTGCAGCCACAAGGGAATTCATAATGGTGCGCATTATTACGGAGCTTCCATTATTCGTGAAAGATAAAGATAGAAATGCGCACAGGAAAAAGAAAAAAAACCTTGCAAAAATGATATACGATCCGCCTAAATCTTCAGGCCTTTAGACGGCACTGCATCACATACAGGAATGCTACTGTAATGGAAATCACAACATGGGCTCAGGAATACTTCCAGAAAACATTCGGTGAACACAATCCACTGTACCATTCACTGTGCCATGTTGGCTAAAACTCTATAGGTCAAAAAAGAAGCCATATCTAAACATGATCCAGAAGCAAAGGCGTTATCTCTGGGCCAAGGCTCATTTAAAATGGACTGTGAAAAACTAGTGGAAAACTGTTCTGTGATCAGACGAATCAAAATGTGAAGTTCTTTTTGGAAAACTAGGACGCCATGTCATTCGGACTAAAGAGGACAAGGACAACCCAAGATGTTATCAGCGCTCAGTTCAGAAGCCTGCATCTCTGATGGTATGGGGTTGCATGAGTGTGTGTGGCCTGGGCAGCTTACACATCTGGAAAGGAACCATCAGTGCTGAAAGGTATATCCAAGTTCTAGAACAACATATGCTCCTATCCAGGCACCGTCTCTTTCAGGGAAGACCTTGCATTTTCTAACATGACAATGTCAGACTACATTCTGCATCAATTACAACATCATGGCTGCGTAGAAGAAGGATCCGGGTACTGAAATGGCAGTCCAGTGTAGATCTTTCACCCATTGAAAACATTTGGCACATCATAAAGAGGAAGATGCGACAAAGAAAGCCTAAGACAATTGAGCTACTAGAAGCCTGTATTAGAAAAGAATGGGACAACATTCCTGTTCCTGAGATGCTGAGATGCCACACAGTGCTAAACATGGCCTTATCCCAACTTTTTTGAGTTGTGTTTGATGCCATGAAATTTAAAATCAACTTATTTTCCCCTTAAAATTATACATGTTGTCAGTTTAACCATTTGATTTGTCATCTAGGTTGTATTCTGAATAAAATATTGAAATTTGAAACTTCTGCATCATTGCATTCTGCTTTTGGATGTGCGAAAGTATATATTATACATACATACATACATACATACATACATACATACATACATACATTATATATATATTAGTGGTGTAACGATACGCGTATTCATATTGAACCGTTCGGTACGAGGCTTTCGGTTCGGTACGCGGTACGCATTATGTACCAAACGGTTCTCGGACTGATTAATTAGATTTGGAAAATAAAAAAAGTGTGTGAAATATAATATGCGTTCAGCAAGGTAGCCCAATAACCAAAGCGACATAACAGGCAATGCCCCTGACACCGCCGAAGTGAAAGAAAAAAAAAAACACCAAATATGTTTTAGGCTGCTCAGTCAGGTGCTCGCTTACTCAGTAGGCTACGCGCTGAATGCTCGTGGCAAAATGGCTATTGCGTTTAACAAACCAGAAATAGAAAATCCTCCAATAACCAACGGGTCTGGTGTGTTGGTGAACTTTGGATTCTTTGTAAGCTATGATGGTATTGGCAAGAGTGATGGATTAAAAAAAACAACGGTATGTCGCATTTGCTGATGGTACAGCAGCGGGAATAATTAATGTCATGTCAATCAACTCATTTACGCCGACAACAAGACGATAAAAAGGAGAAACAGCCACAAACTATCCCACAAACTATCCCGGCAGCATTTACAGACATTTCCAACTTATTCAAATGGCAAAAGACATACCGCGGCGAGTGGTCCATTTATAGCCGTGGATATGAGACCTAACGCCCGTTTCACACATACTCCGTCTGCAGTGCGTGTGCGGTGCGTATTTTTTTCAGTACCCATGTTAACGGATGACAGCTTTCACACTGCACGCGGATGCGGTCCGTCAGTCCGTTCCAGGAGCGTTGCGTCTGCAGCAGTGCACGGATCGTTTTTGTACCGAGTCTATTTTTTACTGCGCTGCGTTGCTGCATTATAGTGATAGAACATTGTTCGCATTAAAATAAACATGTACTAACGCGAAAATCTAGTAATTTCACCACAGATGCATATCATTTAAAATATACTCTTGTTTCAAAGTCAACACATGGCTTTTTTTTCTCAAGTAAAGCAACAAAACGACACCTTACCTGGCATTTAGGTTAAAAAAAAAAGTGCCATAATGGATAGCACTCGTACTTTCTTGGAGGTGAAAAGCAAAGTGCTTTTTGACCTGCAGGATTTCTTTTAAAAGGGTGTAAAAACGAAAGTAAAGACTAGTGTCGGCTGTTTTTGTATAGACTATTGTAAGTTTCTAATTTAAAATGTTTGTGATTTAAGGCTATAAACTATGTTTAAATGTTTTGCCACTTGTGTGAGCTAAATCTAAAGTATATAAATATGAATAAATGAATTTAATAAAATGTTGTTTAAATGTAGTAGGCTACGTAACCTGACTTCTATTAAAGAGTAAACAAAGATAATTGGAATTCTGACGAGGCATGTTCAGTAAAAACTTTTGGATTTTAAATAAAAAATAATGAATCAATGCTGTGTTTGTGGTATGCAACAGCGGATCAGTTGCGGACTGCAAACCCAGCATATGTGAACGCACTACAGGGTGTGGGGCTCCTGCAACGCACACCGCACACGCACCGCACACGCTAATGTAAAGAGCTAATGTCTTATTCCTGTAACTACATAGAAGATGGGTAAAGTATAGCTCCATCATTGTTCAATGTAAAAAAAAAAAAAAAAAAAATCATACTTTGTTAGTTTTAATAAAAAAATAATAAAAAAAGGTAATTTATCTGCCAATTTTTTCTTTTTGCTGTATCTAAAACATACCGAACCGTGACACCAGTGTATCGTATCGAACCGTGAATTTTGTGAACCGTTACACCCCTAATATATTATTTATATATATATATATATATATATATATATATATATATATATATATATATATATATATATTATATATATATATATATATATATATTATATATATATATTATATATATATATATATATATATATATATATATATATATATATATATATATATATATAATTATATTAAAAAAATATATATAAAAAAGGTAACACGGGTTATTTATCTGGATTTAAACATTCTTGTAAACATTTGGGATAATGTACACTCACCTAAATGATTATTAGGAACAGCTGTTCAATTTCTCATTAATGCAATTATCTAATCAACCAATCACATGGCAGTTGCTTCAATGCATTTAGAACTCCAAACTGAATGTGAGAATGGGAAAGAAAGGTGATTTAAGCAATTTTGAGCGTGGCATGGTTGTTGGTGTCAGATGGACCGGTCTGAGTATTTCACAATATGCTCAGTTACTGGGATTTTCACGCACAACCATTTCTAGGGTTTACAAAGAATGGTGTGAAAAGGGAAAAACAGCAAGTATGTGGCAGTCCTGTGAGTGAAAATGCCTTGATGCTAGAGGTCAGAGGAAAATGGGCCAATTGAAATAACAACAACAACGTTGAGGTATGCAGCAAAGCATTTGTGAAGTCACAACACGCACAACCTTGAGGCGGATGGGCTACAACAGCAGACGACCCCACCAGGTTCCACTCTCCACTACAAATAGGAAAAAGAGGCTACAATTTGCACAAGCCCACCAAAATTGGACAGTTGAAGACTGGAAAAATGTTGCCTGGTCTTAGGAGTCTCGATTTCTGTTGAGACATTCAGATGGTAGAGTCAGAATTTGGCCTAAACAGAATGAGAACATGGATCCATCATGCCTTGTTACCACTGTGCTGGTGGTGGTGGTGTAATGGTGTGGGGGATGTTTTCTTGGTACACTTTAGGCGCCTTAGTGCCTATTGGGCATCGTTTAAGTGCCACGGCCTACCTGAGCCTTGTTTCTGACCATGTCCATCCCTTTATGACCACCATGTACCCATCCTCTGATGGCTACTTCCAGCAGGATAATGCACCATGTCACAAATAGAATTAAGGCAGTTCTGAAGGCGAAAGGGGGTCTTAGTATGGTGTTCCTAATAATCCTTTAGGTGAGTGTAAGTGCACATCTAATCCAAAATCTTACATATTGTGGCTCTAAAAAAAATGCTGCCTTATTGAGCAGAAGAGTTTTAAAAAATGTATACCAAACCCGAACTTTTGACATCAAACTTGCTTTTTTTTCTTAAGCATCAAATAAAATCTGCCCAGACTGAAATCTTTTGCTATTAAAAAATATTAAGCTATTGTTTTACCTTCAAATAATGTTTATACATTTAGACAATGTATTTAGATAAAGACTTCATAATTTATCAGACATTATGTCATCATAACATTTCCCCCATCTTTCTACCAGTATCTTGTATTAGAGCTGTTTGACAGTGCTTTCTCAACCCAATTGTGACCTGTATCTAATTCATCTGCTTGCACGCAGGGCGAGTGTACCGTCATGTTGTAACAAGAGAAACCGACATTTCATACAAAGGGAGGAGGGAGTGCACTGCTTGAATTCCCAACGTTTAATGTTCCACATCTGCAAGCGTGATCGCTGTTGAAAATCATTTCATGACAAGTCATTGTGGTTGAATGCATTGCAGCTAAGCCATGGCTCATAATTTGTGTGTTCCTTGCAATGCCATGTCACTGCTTGACAAAGTGTGTGTATGTGCAAGAAATAAAAATGGAAACGTATCTGTGGGTCCAATCGTTTACACATCTGAGGCCACAGGTGGTGTATTGCAGGCTTTGTCATCGTCTCCATGGAGACAAAGAATATTAGCCTTTCTATTCCTTTCTTCACCAACAGGAAAAAAGACCCCGCTTAAGACACTAGTTACAACCATTGCTGGGGGTAACAAGTTTTAAGACACACTTTTTTCAAGTTAATATCAAAGTAACTGATTACTTTTGAATTTACATCTAAATATCTGAGATTTTTCAAATAAGTAAAGCAAGTTAGTGGTCCCATTTATTGACTGATACCTCAAATTGTGAGTAAGGTTCCTGGGCCTCATTTCTGAAATGTTATCAGTGCCTCTCTTCCAGAAGTACATCTATAAACTGCAAATTGTCTTGAAATTGTATTGTTGTTCTAGACTAAACATGTACAATTACCTCACTTCACACAGATTTGGTATTTCGGTATTGAATAAATATGTCTTTGCTGCTGACCTTCGATGCCCAATTCAACAAAACAATGACATTTCTGTTTCATTTTTTGTTTTCATTGAAATTTCTTCTTCTCTTTTTTCAGATGTGAAATAGCAATGCAAAATTAACACTACTGACGCATTGCTTTCCATAAAAAGTAACTAAATAACGCAATTCGTTTTCACAAAACACAATATTGTAATCATTACTTTTAAAAGTAACTTTACCCAACACCGCTTACAACACAACTGCTACATGTCTGTCTTTTGCAGTATTATTAAACATTTTTTTATAAGTACAATGTTATTATTAAAAAGATTTTTCAACTGCCTGCAACAAATTAATTTGTATTTTTTTAAATAAAAGCCTTCTGAAGTGAATCGATGGGGTTTTGTAAGAAAAATATACATATTTAAACCTTTATAAAGTAAAATATCTAGTTTCCATCTGACCAGCTTCCATATTTAACTTATGGAAAAAGTGTAACGCCTCTCGAAGTTTAAAGTCCTACAGTTACATTTTTTTCGTAAGTTTGTAAGCTAGATATTTTTTATAATGTGTTAAATATTTTATCTATTAATATAACTGATTGTGTTCATCAGAAAGAAGAAAGTCACCTAGGATGGCTTGAGGGTGAGTAAATCTTGGGGTAATTTTCATTTTAAAGTGAACAAATCTTTTAAAAACCAACCCCAAAATTTCAAATTGTAGCTTCTTCCTTTGTGTTATATAGAAATAATTGTGTATGTTAAAATATTAAATTTGTACCCCGAACCACATTCAGATGAGCAGCTACTGCAGTGAGTCTGGCTCTTTCCTCATTACTTACGAGACTCATGACCCCTTATATTTCAACATTCATAAACACACATCACTAGAGTCAGAGTGCGAAGTCAGACATTATGCTCTGTGGTTAAAGAAAAGTCCAAACTACAGAAACAAGTCTTGAACTAAATGTGTGAGTGAGTGAACTAGTGCAGTGCTGTTCGATAAAAAAATAACACATTAAAAACATGACGCAATTAATCAAGTACATACATCTTTATTCTCTCTCTCTCTCTCTCTCTCTCTCTCTCTCTCTCTCTCTCTCTCTACATGTTTATGTTCGAGGTCAACAGAGACAAAGCTTCTACCAAAACAAGATGTGTATGATTGTATGTTTATAATTGGTTACAGGATTATGTGATGAAGCGCAGTGGCTGTGCTATAAATAACAGCTCTCTGTACAGTCTATTTGTAAATGTTGAGACATGAACACAGCAAAGAGCTGTTGTTAGCGCCTGACATTCATTATGGCTCACATCTAACAACAGAAGCCCAGTATAAACATCACATGCAGTCTATCAGGAAACACTGGCTCTTTGTATCAGCGTTTCCAATAAAAGAATATTCTAGGTTCGTTAGTTAGGCTCAGTTTTTGGCACAGCTTGTTTACAACCAAAAATACATTTTGATTAATCTCGTTTTCTCTTCGAAAAGCAAAAACTGAAGTGGTTAACTGACACTGAAGCAGTGTTGAAGTTAATATAATAATTAACTGATTAATTGAGTGATGATTGACCATTATTGACGGTACCTGATGTTAACAAGCAGAATCACCAAAGGAGAACATCACAATGTTTAAGTCACCATTATGGTGATCAGTGTTTTAGTTGGGATTTTGACCCTTGACATTTAACATTAGATTGTGTTTGGGTTGTTTTAAGAGCCAGACAAGCAGAGAGAAAAGCTGCTCAGGCAGTGTGTTGGTTATGTTTTGACATAATCATCGATTTCACTGAATTATCAAACTAATTTATAGCCTTACTGAGTTTTTTCAGCAGCCTTGTGATTCAACAGCATAAGATCCAGCATTTTCAATAATAATCCAAAGGATTTATTAAAAGTTGTTCTGATGAAAAAAATAAAAATGTGAATCTCAACAGTGATCATCAAAAGAATTTTTGCAGTGCATTCTGGGAGCCATCAATCAAAATCAAAATTCCATGGCTTTTATCATGCATTGCTGCATAAATAAATTATGAGCTAAATTGTCTTAGTCATTTTCTTTATTTTATTTTTTGCTGTTTTTTAGTAGCTTGTTTTCTAATGTTAAGATTTCACCTGTTTACCAGAAAATGCTGTTTGTCACCGTTGTTGAGATTTCTATGCTGATTGTTGATGTGTGTGTGCCTAAAAGAAAATTATTATTATTATCATTTTTATCAGAACAACTTTCAAGGCTCCTTAGATGCTGGATTTTATGTTGTAATCAGAGACTTGGCTCTAAATGAGTTCAGTGAATCAGGTCAAATAATGTTGATCTCCAAATATAACCAACACTACATGATCAGCTTTTCTCATAGTTTGTCTGGCTGTTACAATTTAGTTACACCAAACAAAGCACCAAACAAAATCGAAAGTCAAAAGTCAAGGGTCAAGAGGCCAACTAAAGCAAACACTTTAGTGATTCTAAAGTTTGGTGATTCTGCTTCTTAACATCACGTAACTTCAAAAATGGTCAATCACCAATCAATTAAATGTATGAGACTTGAGACAAAGAAAAGATTTGTCCTGTGATACAGGTTTGTCCACTGTTGGACATTGTTAGTGGACAATATAAGTAAAGTAATAAAAGTGTTTTACATGGCATAAAGGACCCAAAGCTGAATAAACACAGTTACACAGACAGGTCTAAACAAAATAACTTTGATGACGACAATCTTCTGGCAGTTTGTTCTGGGGTTCCAGGAAAGGACATTTTTACGGAATCTGACTCACAGAATCAGGACCTGGAAGGGCAGATGTGTCTTATCAGAAATGGAGGCATTTAAAAGATGTGTGCGCATATGACTGTAAGACTTACATCTTAGTGTAGACTGCCAAGACTTTCCAGTCAAGGACAGAAGATGAGTGTATTATTTTTAAAGGTCTGGAAAGAATGAACGCTGCAGACTGTAACACAAAGTTTTTGTGTGTGTGTGTGTGTGTGTGTGTGTGTGTGTGTGTGTGTGTGTGTGTGTGTGTTAAAATATGAGTGCATTCACCATTTTTAGAGAGTAGGCTCTTAGAGAGTAGGGTGACCGATGGTCGATAATTAATGCAGGCTTTGCACCTCAGAAGATCTCATGGCTGGTTTTGATTAAATCGGAAAGGATTGTGAAATTAAATGTTTATAGGATATTCAGAAATTTTGTTTTAATGCTATAGGTGCAGTCTTAATTAGCTGAATGTCGACGGTAAATGAGAAAGTAACTCTAAACTTTTTTTGCAAACCGTTTACTTTCTTTGTTTAACAGGTCTATATAATAATGGATTAGATATGACTGTTTAACAGAGACCGTAATTTAATGAAGACAGAGAAGAATGTGAGCGCTGTGTGATCAGGCACTGGGTTTACAGCGCCACCCGTCAAAATAAAAGTCCCGCTTCTAACACATCGGCCAATCAGAAAAACTAATCAGCTGACCACTAAAGTCACTTTCACCCAAAAATTCTGTCCTTAATTACTCACCCTCATGTCGTTCGACACCTGTAAGACCTCTGTTCATTTTCAGAACAAACTGTCGATGCGAATCATGAATCAATATGCTGATTCATAACGGTTAATAATTAAAGAGAGAATTTTCATTTTTGGGTGAACTAACCCTTTAATACAAATTCTCTAAATGGCATCTCTGGCGACCCCAAAGGTATTTGTGACTGAATTCATCTTGGTCAAGCTAGACCAGCAACAGACCAGCTTGATCTGCATTTATATCAGCAGGGAACCAGTGTTGATTGTTCTTTGGTTGTTGGTTATATTGTTGGTGTTTGTGTCAGGACATGCTAATTTTTCCAGAGACGTGCATTTGTGAGCATCTCTGCATTGAGCTAATGTTAAATTATAAACACATCACAGGCCGTGTTTACACTGCACATATGTATGCGTCTTTTCACTGAGCAGCTGAAAACAGCAGTCCGAACACAGTCAACAGACTGGCCAATAATTCGCGAGAGAAGCCTTTCAC